>NC_084611.1:65326769-65626769 GCF_033978795.1 Nerophis ophidion
TTCAAATGTGCTATATAGAGATGCATAATAGTGCCCGCAGAACAGTTTAAGCATTAATAAAATACCAATGATTGTCACACACACAATAGGTGTGGCGAAATTGGTCCTCTACATTTGACTCATCCCCTTGTTAACCCCCTGGAAGGTGAGGGGAGCAGTGGGCAGCAGTGGTGCCGCGCTCGGGAATCATTTGTGGTGTTTTAACCCCCAATTCCAACCCTTGATGCTGAGTGCCAAGCAGGGAGGTAATGGGTCCCATTTTTACTGTATACGTATAAATCACATTGCACGTGTTGAATAATTACCTTTGCATTTCCTGCTGCTCTCAGTGTACAGGGGTGGGCAACCCAAAATGTTGAAAGAGCCGTATTGGACCTCAAATACAACAAAATAAACGGTCTGGAGCCGCAGAAAATTAAAAGACATATATAAGTGTTATAATGATGGCAACACATGATGTGTCTATATTAGCTGTATTAGTCTACTACCAAAATTACTTTACAAATCACGCACAGCATAAACATTTGGTGGACAAAATGAGACCAATAAGGAGTAGCATAAAACACGTATTTCTGTGGCAGCATCAGAGAAAGTTATACAGTGGGGCAAAAAAGTATTTAGTCAGCCACCGATTGTGCAAGTTCTCCCACTTAAAATGATGACAGAAGTCTGTAATTTTCATCATAGGTACACTTCAACTGTGAGAGACAGAATGTGAAAAAGAATCCAGGAATTCACATTGTAGGAATTTTAAAGAATTTATTTGTGAATTATGGTGGAAAATAAGTATTTGGTCAACCATTCAAAGCTCTCACTGATGGAAGGAGATTTTGGCTCAAAATCTCACGATACATGGCCCCAGTCGTTCTTTCCTTAACACGGATCAATCGTCCTGTCCCTTTGGCAGAAAAACAGCCCCAAAGACCGATGTTTTCACCCCCATGCTTCACAGTAGGTGTGGTGTTCTTGGGATGCAACTCAGTATTCTTCTTCCTCCAAACACGACGAGTTGAGTTCATACCAAAAAGTTCTATTTTGGTTTCATCTGACCACATGACATTCTCCCAATCCTCTGCTGTATCATCCATGTATCAATTTTGGTATAAACTCAATTCGCTATGTTTGGAGGAAGAAGAATACTGAGTTGCATCCCGAGAACACCATACCTACTGTGAAGCATGGGGGTGGAAACTTAATTTTTTGGCGCTGTTTTTCTGCTGAGGGGACTGGACGATTGATCCGTGTTAAGGAAAGAATGAATGGGGCCATGTATCGTGAGATTTTGAGCCAAAACCTCCTTCCATCAGTGAGAGCTTTGAATGGATGACCAAATACTTATTTTCCACCATAATTTACAAATAAATTATTTAAAATTCCTACAATGTGAATTCCTGGATTTGTTTTTCCACATTCTGTCTCTCACAGTTAAAGTGTACCTATGATGAAAATTATAGACCTCTGTCATCATTTTAAGTGGGAGAACTGGCACAATCGGTGGCTGACTAAATACTTTTTTGCCCCACTGTACATGAAAACCAACTGTTGCGTCACAGTCCACACAACGGTGAGTTCAAAGGCGGCTGAAATTTGTAGTACAAAACGGCCCTCGCCAAATACTCTTATCAGTGAAGCATAAACATATTAAACAGTGGGCTTTCTAACAATTAGGAAGGTGTGCGTCGTGTTTGTTCTCTTACAGAAACCATATTACAATAGAAAACATTTGTTTCACCCCATTTTTTTACCAATTCCATATATTTTTTAAAAAGCTCCATGGAGCCACCAGGGCGCTGCCAAAGAGCCGCATGTGGCTGTAGTGCCGCGGGTTGTTGATCCCCGGTTTAGTAGAATAACTTAGAGCGGGCTATCAAGTTTGCACCTGTTTTAGTACACACAAAACTTCAGTTGTATTCATTGGGTTATTTGATTCCAGACGTTTTGTGACAATTTCTGTCGGTGTGCGTGTTAGCGTGAGTCTAAGGATTGTTATTTATTTTCATTTTTTGACTGAAATGAGGCAGTTTCACATTTGGACAGGCTGGTCAATGCCATCGAGATGTCGAGGGGATTAAATTTGGCCACCACGAGCTCCAAAAGTGATGGACAGCATGACAGACAGATGAAGAAAGTCTCATCTATGAAGTCATTAAGGAGCTTCCAAGTGTGTCGCAGTCAGTGAAGGAGCTGAAACTCCTCACAGCCAATCTAGAGGCTGCAGGAGGGGAAAGGGAGTCTTAAGCATATACTAATATTCTATACAGTACATTATTTCTTATTCATCCTACTTAACTGTAATTACCAGCCATGGTGAAATATTGTAATATTTACAGATGTCTTATTAAAACTCTGGATGCGGGTTTGACTGAGAGAGAAGAGGGCAGAGATTCTCATTAAACCCAAAGGGAGAAAAAGTCTCCTTAATCGCGGCAGAATTCCCCCGCTGTGTGGACTTTAGGTGTGTCAATGTCCAATTGAGCCGCATAGATCCTGGCAACGTGTTCCAGAGTGGTTACACAAAGCTTAATGTTTATTTTTAAACTCTCAAGAGACCGACCAGAATACGATTTGTAACCTCATGTGAATAACATCTTAACTCTGTACTCAAATGATAGCTATGACTGTAAATGTTGCATAATGCTTCCTTCAGGTTTATAAAATGCTAACTCTGCGTTTTTTTTAATATTTATAATTTAGATGACTTTTTTTTAGGGGTGCCCCAATCCAGAATTTATATACAGAAATATCTCTTGATACAAGGAGTCCTACAGCTTGTTTATTTGTTCTGAGGTGGACAGCCAGTTAACATCAAAGGGCCCGATTTTATTAAACGTTTGCGTGTACTAAAACACGTGCAAACAAGCTAGCGCACGCGAAGCTGATCTACAAAATCTGCGCATAGTGGATTACGTCTGTTAAGTGAGGAGAATAAGACTTAGACTTCCTTTTTATTGTCATTCAAATTTGAACTTTACAGTACAAATAAGAACACAGTTTTGTTGCATTAGCTCATGGTAGTGCAGGATGGAAAAAGCAATAATATGCAGATATAAATAAATAGATTACTGTAAAGATAAATATATTGCACTTTTGCATACGCATTCAGGTTTATGAATGTATGTTATATTGTCTTTTTATTCCAGCAAGTTAATCCATTTTGGGGGGAATTGAGGGGATTATTACGATGCGTTCAAGAGTCTTACGGCCTGAGGGAAGAAGCTGTCACAGAACCTGGAGGTTCTGCTTCGGAGGCTGCGGAACCTCTTCCGAGAGTCCGGCAGTGAAAACAGTCCTTGGCGGGGGTGGGAGGAGTCTTTGCAGATTTTCTGAGCCCTGGTCAGGCAGCGGCTTTTTGCGATCTCCCGGATAGGAGGAAGAGGAGTCCTGATGATCTTTTCCGCCGTCCTCACCACTCTCTGGAGAGACTTCCAGTCTGAGGCTTTGCAGGCTCCAGTCCAGACAGAAATGCTTTTGGTAGTGCCTCTGTAGAATGTGGTGAGAATGGGGGGAGGGAGCTGTGCTCTTTTCATCTGACGCAAAAAGCGCATGCGCTGCTGAGCTCTTTTTACAAGAATAAGGTGCGCCATCCATTTCATCTTCATTAATATGCAAAATATATGCTGATCATCAGAACACCCACAATACTGGGAGAAGAAACTATGATTATACAGCACATGCAATGTAATTGATATCACTCATCACTTTTTTGCGAGACGGTATCACAAAGGGCTGAAGGTCGGCGCTTGCGCTACACGGACGAGACTACTATGTCCTACGTGTGTGTCAACATTTTGGTGGACCTTTAGAAAAAAAAAAAAAATAAACAAATCGTCCTTTCAGCAATTTTATTTTATGACATTATAGCTGCTGGGTGACTTAAGGGGCTAAATAGAGTTAATTTAATTGATGCGTTTTGATTCTTAATGTCGGTCGTTTTTGTTTTTTATTTAGGAAATATATTACTGGGGATAGGTTGACTGGCAACACTAAATTGGCCCTAGTGTGAATGTTGTCTGTCTGTCTGTGTTGGCCCTGCAATGAGGTGGCGACTTGTCCAGGGTGTACGCTGCCTTCCGCCCGAATGCAGGTGAGATAGGCTCCAGCACCCCCTGCAACCCTGATAGGGACAAGTGGTAGAAAATGGATGGATGGATGGATGGATGGATGGATGGATGAATTACTATTGTATACCTCCTACATCAGGGGTGTCAAACTCAAATACAAAGTGGGCCAAAATTTAAAACTGAACAAAGCCACGGGCCAAGGTTGAACAAATTAACCTTTTAATAGGGACCCAAACAAGTTTTGCATTGAATATTGAATAAGCAAGTCTTATATAACTTTATTGTGATATGCAAAATTGAGTTTCAAATAATAATAATATTTCAAAAATATCAGTGGCATATCAAATAAAATTTAAATAAAAATTGAATGCCTCTTTTCTATTTGAAGCCTTCTGAGGTAAATATCAAAATAAACTTTTTCCACAGGCCAATAATAAATTTGAAAGTAAAATAATAAGGAATGAATCAAACATTCAAGCCTTGAAAGTAGCAAGAGAAAGTGAATGAATAAATCGTTAATTATTGCTCAGTTTTTTACACTGATTTGCTTAAACAACGCTTATATAACCTAATAGTGCAAAATCAATTTTCACAAAACAAACAAAAAAATATCACAAAAATAAAATTTAAATAAAAAATGTAATGCCTCTTTTCTATTTGCAGCCTTCTAATGTAAATATCAACATTAACTTTTTCCATGAGCTAATAAATTTGAAAATAAAATAATGAGGTAGTCGGGGTTGGGGGCTGGCGGGGTTTGGAGGAAGCCGGGGGTGGATATTGTAGCGTACCGGGAAAGTTAGTGCTGCAAGAGGTTCTGGGTATTTATTCTGTTGTGTTCATGTCGTTTTGGTGCGGTTGTTCTTCCGAATTGTGTTTGTCATTCTTGTTTGCTGTGGCTTCACAGTGTGGCGCATATTTGTAACAGTGTTAAAGTTGTTTATACGGCCACCCTCAGTGTGACCTGTATGGCTGCTGATCAGATATGCCATGCATTCACTTGTGTGTGTGTGTAGAAGCCGCATATATTATGTGATTTGGCCAGCACGCTGTATGTATGGAGGAAAAGCGGACGTAACGACAGGTTGTGGGGAACGCTAAAGGCAGTGCCTTTAAGGCACGACCCCAATATTGTTGTCCGGGGAGAAATTCGGGAGAATGGTTGCCCCGGGAGATTTTCGGGAGGGGCACTGAACTTCGGGAGTCTCCCGGGAAAGTCAGGAGGGTTGGCAAGTATGAGTATAAGCGGTGAATGCGGTGTTACAGCGGCACTGCCGCTGTATAATCCTGGCGGGCTAGCTTTAATGATAATTTGATATTGCCTCAAGGGCCAAATGAAAATACAGTGCGGGCCAAATTTGGCCCGCGGGCCAGAGTTTGACACCCATGTCCTACATGAAAAAACATATTTCATTTTGCATTTTCTTGCGTTTTAGTAATTTCAGACGCACAAATTTGGTAGTGATGCGATCCACAGTCCCGCGCACTGAATGTGAAAGTGAAAGAAATGCGTGAGAAACTGTCAATGTGCATATTTTTTTCTAGATTACGAATCAGAGAAGGTGTTACAGATTATAGCTGTGTCCTGCTGGTTCAAGCCATCGTACACAGGTAGGAGCATGGTAACATGAATGTGAAAAACATGATTGTCTCCTTGGTAAAAGCCCAGTATGCATGCAAAATCCTCTTTTAAAAAAGGTGGTCTGCACCACTTTTCATATGCACACGTATTGTTGTTAGAGCACATGCAACATGCCCACTCAAGCAATTTTATTTTTTTGCATACGCTGTGTAGACCGTGGTATTTGGATTTTAGTAAATCAGACCCTAAGTGTATTCAAATAAGTACACAAGGTTTGTCTTTTCTTGTGTTTTATTCAAGTCATTTACAAAAGGTAAATATAGCAGTGTTTAGGCTACTGAGAGCTAGCAGCTACACAAGAGCTAAGCACACAAGCTAGACATATACGTAATTAGCATGGCCGTAACTACCTTTCAGGACACTGAGGTCATGTTCGTTGTATTTTTTAACATGACAATACGAAGATGATATTACTGACTGCAAATGCACTTTGTTAAGGACATTCTGTGCGCTGTACGTCACTCAATGATTCTCAAAGTTTTTTCACCAATTATAACCTCGGGGAACACTTGGCTGCCCATGTACCACCATAATTACCATCGTTAAAATACAGTAGGGAAGCAGGCCTGAATATTCAATAAAAACAAGGCAAATGTTTATTTAACTAGTATATTTGATATTTTGGGCGGCTATAACATTACACAGTTTGAACAGTTACAATGTTTGATTATTTAATTAAGTTTTTTTTTTTTTTTTCGCGTACCACTTTAGCACCGCCCTAGTGGCTCCTTGGACCTCTTTCAGAGATGTGTGAAAATGGAAAAAGATGAAAAAATATATTATTTGTTTAGATTTTTTTCTGTAAGCGAACAAACATGACACATACATTCTTAATTGTTAAAAATTCCACTGTTTATATTATACATGCTTCACTGATGAGAGTATTTGGCAAACACCATTTTGTCCTACTAATTTCAGCGATCCTTGAACTCATCGTAGTTTTTTCACATGTACAACTTTCTCCGATGCTGCCACAGAAAGACTTGTTTTATGCCACTCCTTCTTCGTCTCATTTTGTCCACCAAACTTTTTATGCTGTGCATGAATGCACAAAGCTGAGCTTTGTTGATTTTATTGATTTGCTATTAGTACATATTTGGTCAATCCATGACTGCAAAGCTAATCGATGCTAGCTTGCTATTTAGGCTAGCTGTATGTACATATTGTGTCATTATGCCTCGTTTGTAGGTATATTTGAGCTCATCTAATTTCCTTTACTTATGTCCTCTGTGTGTTTAATTTATATTTTCATCTTTCATGACACATTATCTGTAAGTAATATTGGCTGCATTTCTCATCGTTGTTTGTTGTTCCAGACTACTACAAACGTTACACAGCCTGCACAGATTGTAAAAAACCATTAGAGGAAGACAGCCTGCAGTTTCCTTTAACTTAGACACACACATCTACACTTTGGTCATTCTGAGCCTGTAATTTCCAGAATTTATTTTATTCTGTGAGAATCCTCTATTTTACTAATGACTTCCAATTTTGCCAGAATGTGTAGAATAAAAATTAAAATACAACATTTCTGTCAACGAAGATTTGCGTCAGCCTTTGTAGGCTAATATAGCTAATATAGACACTTACATCATGTGTTGCCTTGATTATAACACTAATATAAGGCTTTTCTTTTTTTGTGGTTCCAGACAGATTTTTATTTGGTCCTATACGGCTCTTTCAATGTTTTGGGTTGCCGACCCCTGCACTAGATGAAAACCACAACCCCACAGTTTGAGAACCACTACACTATAAAATACACTCGTGCTTACTATTAACAGGAAAGCAAGTTTTTATTATTTTATTTTTTGCTAGCAGATTAACACTACAACTGTTTATCAAGATCCACAATGACCCAATGGAATAGAATAGATTCTTGCTATTTGCATGGATTACATTTCCGTAACCACCAGCGAATGGCCAAAAACACAGTGAATTATCGAAATGGCCATAAAAATGTCTTATTTTTTACTCGGCTCACAATAATTAACACCAAACACTAGTTGTGTGCCCATGAGGCGGTGTCAAGATCAACAACTAACCGTATGCCACTCAGGGCAAAATAGAACAAAACAGATCCGATTATGAAAATCTTTAGTCGAGAGGGGCACTCTAGTTAATGTTGTAATTTTCCATGCCAACAAAAAATGCATGACTGATAGAAAACACTTGAGAGCAAGGCTTCATTTAAAAAATGTGCTAGCTTGATGCTGTCATGATCGGCTAGACCGGAGTAGGACCCCAAAGCAGAGAAAGATAAAATGTAAAATATAAAGAGGTTTAACAACAAAAAGTGCACTCAAAAGGATTGGAGAAAAACTAACAGTACAACACAAACAGGGAAAAGCCACATAAATAAGGACAAATCCAAAAGTATGCGCAAAACAACTGCAACTCAGGTACTCACAGATTATAGAGATAATGAGAGGTTAGCTTAAAGGTAACTCTGCAGAGTAAAGCTATGTCGGAGAAGGGAACAATAGCTGGAGGGATGCATAGCATGACAATCAACTGGCAACTAAAGCGGCTGACAGCAAGTATTAACAAGGCGTAATTGCAATTGCCTGCAGGTGTGTTTGGTCAGTGGTTCCCCCCTGGAATGCCATTTGAGGTGCTGTAAGACAAGCCAGTCCTGCTGCTCTAATGTTTACTTAAAATTAGATTGTCCATTACCATTGTTGGTGTTTTGTTCCTACAAAATTATTTTTAAGAGTGTAAAAATTCTTGTTACTTTTGGTAATGCCACCATGATATAACATTTGTATTATAATCCTTGAACAAAGTAACAGTGACGCTCAATGTATTAATCACGGAGTGGAGAACTGTGGATGGGATTAAATACAACTTCTTCCCACTCCCTTTTTAGGCAAAACTGGATCGTCATGTTTACATATTGCACATTCCCTTTTTGCATAATAATACCGTATTTTTCGGACTATAAGTCGCAGTTTTTTTCATAGTTTGGCCAGGGGTGCGACTTATACTCAGGAGTGACTTATGTGTGAAATTATTAACACATTACCGCAAAAAAAATCTAATAATATTATTTAGCACATTCACGTAAGGGACTAGATGTTTAAGATTTCATGGGATTTAGCGATTAGGAGTGACAGATTGTTTGGTAAACATGGCATGTTCTATATGTTATATATATATATATAGTTATTTGAATGACTCTTACCATAATATGCTACGTTAACATACCAGGCACCTTCTTCGTTGATTATGTATGTGTCATATAACGTACACTTATTCAGCCTGTTGTTCACTATTCTTTATTTATTTTAAATTGCCTTTCAAATGTCTATTCTTGGTGTTGGATTTTATCAAGTAAATTTCCCCCAAAAATGCGACTTATTCTCCAGTGCGACATATATATGTTTTTGTCTTTCTTTATCATGTATTTTTGGCAGGTACGACTTATACTTCGGAGCGACCTATACTCCGAAAAATACGGTAATTAATATTGTTATATGTTGTCTACCTCGTACTTTTTCTGCGTCATTACCTGAAATATATGAAAAACGCTGTATTTTTTGTTAATCCATCTTGTTCCCCTTCCGTATTACTCGGCCTCAGACTGCATCCAGAAAGTATTAACAGCACTTTTAACTTTTTCCACATTTTGGTATAATACAGCCTTATTCTAAAATAGAAAAATACATTTTTGTTCTCAAAATGTTACAGACTATACTCAATAGAGGCAATGTGATTTTTTTTTTGTTTACTTTTTTCCGAATGTATATATATAAAAAAAAAAAAATATATATATATATATATATATATATATATATATATATATATATATATATATATATATATATAATGCACATACATAAGTAGTCACATATTTCACTCAATACTTTGTTGACGCATCTTTGGCAGAAATTACAAAATTAAAGTATTTTTGAATATGCACACCTATCTCTTTGCAAATCATCCCATTCTTTCGTTGCCCATTCCTCTTTGCAGCACCTCTCAAGCTCCATTAGGTTAGATGGAAAACATTGATTTTTATCCAGGATGTCTTTGTACATATGCTGCATTCATTTTAGTCTAGTCAGGGAGGTGACCAAAAATCCGAAGGTCACTCTTTCAAGAGTTACACACATAACCATTTCTTAGTAAAAAGTTTGCCAAAATGCAACAAGTACTGGGCAAAGACTGTGAATACTTATGACCATGGATTTTTTTGTTTTTATTTTAAAAACATTTGCAAAATAATACAAAAATAAACCTTTTCACATTTTCATTATGAAGTACTAATGTGGTGGAATGGTCCGAAACTTAACTGCAAAGTGGTTTTAGAACAAAAGTTTTATTTACCCAATATCAAAAAGTACAGGCTGGATTTAATTGTCCATGCAGACAGAGGATCCAGAATCAAACGAAAAAATGCAAATCATCTATCAAATGTTGGTCCACTGGCTTTTTTTATATGACTCCCTCATGTCTTAAGGTCTTTTTGTTTTGCCCCTACTGGCACCAACACAATCCTGGATCTCCTAGTCATAACAAACAGTCATAACATTTCTTAGAATGGTCAGAGTGGTCACAAACTGAACTTTCCCCAATATATCCCTTGGTTCTGAATAGAAAAAAAGAAAAGAGCAGACCTCTTAGCTTTTTCACGGATCTTCTTTTTGAATTTCAACAGACACAAAATATGGTATAAATTAATCAAAATAAAGTCAGAAATTCCACTACACTAACTATAGAATTTTGAGGACAAAAATGAATTTATTCTATTTCGGAATAAGGCTGTAACATAAAAAAGGTGAAGCGCTGTGAATACTTTCCAGATGCACTGTACCTGGCTGACCATGCATAACCTGCATATTGACTGAAAAAAGGTAAGGTTTTTTGTCACTCTCACTGCCTCCGGTCTGCAAGTTCACATGTGCCGGTCCTCTTTGAATGCATATCTAAAAAGGTTGATTTAAGTAACATGCCAACGTTTTCAGATGTGATCACGCTCTTGACCTTCCCCGGCATTCTTCTGGGTGATTCTTTACTGTTGTATTGCTCAAGGGTTTAACGCTCTGGTCGAGAAATAATATAGAAGCATGTCATTACTTCTCCTCAAGTGTTTTGCGTTATTTTCCCTTCCTCTTCTCCGTTAGCTGGAGGATGATTTTGTTTGTACCCAAAAAGGATAAATCACTGCGACTTTATATCGACTATCATGCTTTACATTATATCACGATCATGAACAAGTATCCACTTTCGCTGCTAGACTTGGCTTTCAATGCAATACACCGAGCTAAGTTCTTTACCGAGGTGGATCGTTGCAATGCTCACAATCTTGCCCGTATCCGACTGGAGGACAAATAGAAGACAGCATTTAACACTCCTGTTGGTCATTTTGAGTACCTGTTATTGCCATTTGGATTAGCTAACACTCCCACAATTTTCCAAGGTCTTAATAACGACGTGCCTCCTGATGTGTTGGGTCGCTTTGGGTTTGTTTATTGGGGAGATATTGTAATTTTTTTTACCACACTGGAGGAGCATACCCAGCAAGTCCGCCTTGTCCTTCAAATGTTCCTTGAAAATAAGATATATGTTAAGGCTGAGAAATTTAAGTTCCATGCACCGTCTGTGTCTTTTCTTGGGTTCATAGTACAGCAGGGCAGCTCAGACCTGATCCGGCGAAGATCCAGTCTAGGGTCTCCGCTGTCGTATTTTACGCTTCATAAGGCGCCAGACATTTTTGATGGGAGACAGGTCTGGACTGCAGGCGGGCCAGGAAAGCACCCACACTCTTTTTTTACGAAGCCACGCTGTTGTAACACTTGTCTTGCTGAAATAAGCATGGGTGTCCATGATAACGTTGCTTGGATGACAACATATGTTGCTCCAAAACCTGTATGGACCATTCAGCATTAAAGGTGCCTTCACAGATGTGTAAGTTACCCATGCCTTGGGCACTAATACACCCCCATACCATCACAGATGCTGGCTTTTGAACTTTGCGCCTATAACAATCCGAATGGTTATTTTCTTCTTTGTTCCGGAGGACACCACGTCCACAGTTTCCAAATATAATTTGAAATGTGGACTCGTCAGACCACAGAACACCTTTCCACTTTGCATCAGTCCATCATAGCTGAGCTCGGGCCCAGCCAAGCCAGCGGCGTTCCTTGGTGTTGTTGATAAATGGGTTTTGCTTTGCATAGCAGAGTTTTAACTTGCACTTACAGATGTAGCAACCAACTGTAGTTACTGACAGTGGTTTTGTGAAGTGTTCATGAGTCCATTTGGTGATATCCTTTACACACTGATGTCGGTTTTTGATGCAGTCCCGCCTGAGGGATCAAAAGTCTGTAATATCATCCCTTACGTGCAGTGATTTTTCAAGATTCTCTGACCTTTTTGATGATTTTACGGACCGTAGATGGTAAAATCCCTAAATTCCTTGCAATAGCTTGTTCAAAAATGTTGTTCTAAAACGGTTCGACAATTTGCTTACAAAGTGGTGACTTTCACTCCATCCTTGTTTGTGAATTACTTAGCATTTCATGCAAGCTGCTTTTATACCCAATCATGGCACCCACCTGTTCCCAATTAGCCTGCACACCTGTGGTATGTGCATTCCTTAACTTTATCAGTATTTATTGCCACCTTTCCCAACTTTTTTGTCACATGTTGCTGGCATCGAATTCTAAAGTTAATGATTATTTGCAAAAAAAAAATAAAGTTTATGAGTTTGAACATCAAATGTCTTGTCTTTGTAGTGCATTCAATTGAATATGGATTGAAAATGATTTGCAAATCATTGTATTCCGTTTATATTTACATCCAACACAATTTCCCAACTCATATGGAAACGGGGTTTGTAGTTAAAGTAAGCACTCACAAATTCTTCTGCACCGGCCAGCTGCCCTGAGGGCGGCTTGTTCGTCGCTCCTCAAGTTTGTCCTAGTTCTGGTCTGGGCGCACAGCTCGATCAATCAATCAAAGTTTACTTATATTGTCCTTAATCACAAATGTCTCAAAGGGCTTCACAAGTCACAACGGCATCCAATACTCACATCCCACATCAAACCCAATGGGAACAACGAGAAATCTTGCAAGGGACAGTAGATATGGGGACCCCTCTCTGTGTGACCGGTGCAATGGATGCTGAGTGGATACGGTTAATGATGTGAAAGTCCAGTCCATACTGGGGCAAGCAAGGGATCCTCTTGCATGTACACACGTCGGGGCGGATACATCACCGATGGATGCATAAGGAGTGGTTCACCCCAGATCCCAACTTCAAGTGAAAGTCCAATCCAATGGGAAGCCAGCAGGGTATCATCTTGAATGTCGGAAGCGCAGAAACGTCACTAACTGATACAAAGAGGAGTGGTCCCGAAGTGGAACAGCTAGAGCTTCCTCTGCCGAAGCTGATCCGTGGTCACCTGATAAACTAACTGTTCATGCAGGAGATGGGGGCAGAGCAAAAAAGAGAGACAGCAGATGAACTGGTCTAAAAAGGGGTCTAATATAAAGGCTAACGTATACAAATGAGTATACTCTCAAGATGACAAGCCAGCTTAGAGCAAGTGAATCAGACAGTATTCCTGCTGTCAACGATTTCTTGGTGGTCCTCCATGAGGACTAACACCAAGGACTTGGTGGCTACGTACTTCGTCTGTGCCCACAATAAGTATTCTCACTGGGTGCCGGCTGGTTCTTAGGCCCCTTCCTATTCACTCTTGTCCACATGTGATGGGACACCAGTAGGGGATTTTATTTTTTTATGTTTCATTGCCATGCAAGTCTTAGTGTTTTTATTGCTTTGGATTTTAATTGCATGTTTCTACATTTTAGAATTTTATTTTATTTTTAATTGCACGTTTTTATATTTTAGAAATTGATTGTCTTTTTAATTGCATGTTTTTTACTCCTTGTGGACTTTGCTGGCATTTTAAGACATTGCCCCTTTTAGCTTGTTTCCCCTAACAATCAAAGTGCCCAATCAAACGGCACGGAAATTGGACGCACCTGTGGAGCATTAGGACTGCACATTTAAAAGGAGAACAGGCAGAGGAAGAGAAAAAGGAGGGTCGACGGAGGGAATCGACAGGCTTTGCCAGGAGCGGGGAGGAATTGACAGGCTTTGCAGAGAGCGATCGGGTGGACGCACACAGGCTGAGAAGGAACCCCCCGGACTACACAGTAGACCCCGCAGGCTGCCGAAACGAACCCCAAGACATCCACAACAGGCAGGGGCAGAGGAAACTTTACCTCCCAAGTAAGTGCCGTGAATTGTGGATCTGGGGGGACATCCAACTGCCTTGGGCTGTGGGCTTGCGGGCTTTTGCATTGTACGCTGGCTGTGTGGTTCTGTGGACAGGGGGATTGGGACTCAGAGTTCTGCGGCGATGCCCAGAAGCGACCAAGAGGCGGAGCGGGACGGGTACAGCCACGTAGGTCCTGCGAGTGACCGGAGACTGGCGAGGAGAGTGGGCGTGCCCAATAAGTTGACGTGGAACTACAGCAAAGGCAGGGGAAACCCTGCCTTGCGTGTAAGTGGTACATCAGCTGGATAGCGTCTCCCTGGTTTTAGATGATTTTATCCCCGTGGCCTGCCTCCGTTTTAATTGTGTGTGCAGGAGGACGCCGTGGAAGTGGGCGGAGTGAGGACACGGACCCACTACGCCTGTCCTGGCTGTGCCCTCACCTATTACATTTGTACTTTTAATGTTGACAACTTGACCGTTTTAATTTGTATTATAATAAATTGTGAACGAGCATAAGCATTTTTCCTTATTTTGGGACGGCTGCTCTCACTACTTTGGGTTCTTAATATTTATATTGGTTTTAAGCAACTATTTTATTGGATTTTAAAATTTTACCACTCGGGTCTATCACACACACACATCACTTTGGATTTTGTTATTGGACTACCCACTCTGCAATTGAAACACAGTTGTTCTGACCATGGCGGACCCTTTGTCCAAAATCTTTTCACTTTGCTGCATTACCTAAACTCCCACCCTCACTTCGACAGGGGCCCGCAATTCTAAATTTCTGTCGGGAAGGCTTTTTTGCAATACTTTAGGTACCATTCTGATCTCGAGATACCACCCTGTCGCAGGACTAGATGACGCGAGCTAACCAATAATTTGAGGCCACCATACGCTGCATCTGCCACCAACAGCCTGCATCCTAGTCACTCAATCTTCCATGGATCGGATGCGCGCACAACTGAGCTCTGCCACAGTGGTGTCACAGTTCCATTAAGCCTACGCTCCCAAACACCTGCCTTCCAGTCATCGGATTTGTCTACCGTGCCGTCTGTTGCTGCCCATATTCGCTATGCACGCTCGACCAGGTGCAACACTAGAAAAACACTTTCCTGCAATTCTGAATGCAATCAACTCTTGGAAAACCACCATTGTCTTCGGGCACAAGATTGCAAGCCAGGACAAAGGCTGTGGTTGTCTTGCAAAGATCTACCACGTCAATGCATGTTTTACATCTTAATTTACATCAATTACATATAGCATTGGTCATTTCTCTTTTGACGAGGACTCTGCGGCACATTAGTCGATCCAGTTGTATGGCGGAGTCAGGGTATGTATTCATTAAACCGTGATTCATTGAAAACAAAAAACAGCAATTACTTATGTTTCCCTACAAGTAGTAGTCATATGTGATCCATTTTATTGTCCAGTGATCTTACATTAGCAAGGGCATTGTTTGGAAGAGCCGGCTGATTTGGATTAGTCGCTAGCCTCGTTCGGAAACTTTGGTGCCTTTTTTCTTCTTCATTTCTCATTGCTTGCGGCATTTGTTTCCTTGTAGGGGGACAACAGTCTAGCTGTGTGCAGCGCTGTATCCAAGTTTCTGTTGTTGTTGTGTGCACTTTTTTCCGTGTGCAACACAAATTGATGACTGCACTTCTCTGCAGATAAATACAAAGACAAATGCCACAAGTTTCCATGTGAACTTTCACAAAATCTTTCATTCATCAATAAGTAGAAAAACACTTAAACATTATCTATTTGGACGGAGAAGGTCTGTGTGATTGTGAAAGTGCAGTTCCCCTTTAAATAAACCTACCATAAAATAATGCCCATGTCTTTTTTAGGGTTTATGCCAAGGGTGGCCGAACAGTCAGAGATTAATAGCTTTTTTTTTTACTGTATTACCGCAAAGAGCCACATGGGTATACACATGAACATCACCCCGTCCCTTCCTAACACACACACACATACACACACACACACACACACACACACACACACACACACACACACACACACACACACACACACACACACACACATCTCTGCTCAGCCAGATTTACTGTCACACACCAACATGACTCCTACAGTACTAAGACCACAGGCCACTTAGTTTCAACAATCAACATTGTGTGCACTGTCTCTCACACTCAAGCTCTTAGTTCAACCAAGTCCACAAACAAATACATAATATTTTTTTCTGTTACTATGCAATTTGCTTAGTGGGATTTCTGGCATTCCTTGTGATGCTGAAGATTTGAAGCTTTAAAATGCGCTAATGACGCCTGACATATAAGGCAAAATGGCACACCACAGTGAAATGCTTGTTTCCATGCTCTTCTGATATTGCGTACAGTGGGACCCAAACTCTAGTTGCAGAATCTAATACAAAAAACTGGATAGCTCTGATGTACATTAATTACAAGACGATTAAGCTACACAATAAGTCACAGTAGTTGTGGTAGAAGTATCAGTATAAGTCGAAGTACAGTAGTCAAATACAGTACCAGTGCAAGATCAAATAAAATATACAGAATATACATTATAGGAAGCCACAACTATTAAGGTGTCTGCAGTTCTTTGGCAGTTGAGTAGTGACAGTAGTATGAACAAAGGTAATGGAAGAGTATGACTTCTTTATACTCTCGTTTTTACATTATTTACTATCATTGAAAGAAGAGTATTGTAGTTCGGTAATTACAGTAGTAAGTAAAGTGTTTTTACAACACTGTTTACATTATTTACAGTCATTGAATTAAGAGTATTGTAGTCCGGTACAGTGGTAAGTAAAGTGATTCTTGTGCGTGCGGTTTTGTGTTAAAAATGTCGTGTGTTCCTCTTCATATTTTCGTTTTGCGGTGCTTTGTTTCCCTGCCATTTTGAGAGGGAACTTGTCACAAATTGTTTATTAACGTGATCTCACGCAAATGCATGTTTGACGTCACTCAAACCGGCTTCGGCTTCTTCTTCTTCTGTTAGACTGACCATACGTCCTCTTTTCCCCGGACATGTCCTCTTTTGCGGGGCTGTCCGGACGGGGTTTTTCTTAAATGCATTTTGAGTTAGGGTTAAGTGTGTTTTCAATGTACGTCCAGGGTTAAAAACGGGTTGGAAACAAAATAAATTGTAGAGGCTAGTACACTCAGCAGCATTCGTGAGTGAGGGGCAGAGCACTTACAAAGTATAAAACAGCTGTACAATAGGGGGCGCGGTTGGGGGTGGCGGGGGTGTATATTGTATCCCGGAATAGTTAGGGCTGCATAGGATTCTGGGTATTTGTTCTGTTGTGTTTATGTTGTGTTACGATGCGAATGTTCTCCCAAAATGTGTTTGTCATTCTTGTTTGGTGTGGGTTCACAGTGTGGCCCATATTTGTAACAGTGTTGAAGTTGTTTACACGGCTACCCTCAGTGTGACCTGTGTGGCTGGTGATCAACTATGTCTTGCAGTCACTTACTGCGTCTACAGAAGCCAAATACAACATAAGGCTGGGTTGGCACGCTGTTTGTACAGGTTATAGAGGACCCTAAAGGTAGTGCCTCTGCGGTGCCCCCTTAATATTATTGTTTGGGCGAAATTTGGGAGAATGATTACCCATGAAGGGGCACTAAAAATTGTGAGTCTCCCGGAAAAGTCGAGGGTATATGAGTATGATGCTGTAAAGTGCCATTCAAATAAAACCCGCGGGCCGCACAAACATTACATTTTCACATCAAGGTGCGGGCCGCAAAATTACGTCTCATGGGCCACGTGTTTGAGACCCCTGCACTAAAGGGACGCCTTAAGGAGTTATGTAAATCACAAGTTTGGACCCCTGTTGTGGACGACTCAGCGTGCCCTGCCGCTCCGTCGGACCGTCGGCTGTGCCTCTCCACAGTCTCCATCGCCAGACGCAAGCCGGGCTTCCGACCGGCTGAGTCTATCCCCCCCGCCCCCTGTTTTTCCCGGGGGCGGACAGTTAAAGCGGCCACCACCACCTGTGCCCCCAGTCTTCTACTTGTCTTCTTTGTCTTTCTCTTTGTCTTCTTTATCTTCTTCGTATTCTCCTTTGTCTTTTCTGTCTTTTTCTTCATTCTTTTCTTCACCCTTTTCTTCATTTCTTCTCCTCTCTTCTTCTTTTCTCCTCTTTTCCTCTGCTAGTTTTCCCCTTCATCTTCTTCTTGTTTTCTCATCTTCTCATTTTCCTTTCTCAAGTTTTCTTAATTCCTTCTCCTCTCTTCTTCCTGTCTCCTCTCCTCCATCGCTTCCTCCACCGAGGCGAGCTCATTCTCCCTCTCTTTAGCTGACAGCTCGCCCTGCTGGTCTGCAGACGCCACTGCAGCCTCAACTGCACAGTCTTCCAGGTGTGAGGCTTCAGTCAAGACCACACTGGCGTCCTCTTCTTCTGACACCTCTTCGTCTTCTCTTTTGTCTGCGGCGTCATCTTCTACCCCCCCCCCCCCCCCCCCCACACACACACCCTACCCCTGTCTGGTCCGCCAATGCCTGCACGAGCCGGCATTGCTGACGGCTGCTTGCTGCGAAGCCGGCCAGCGCACCAATGAGAGCCCACAGGGGATCGTCCTTACCCGCCTCCGGTGGTCCAGCCAGGTTGGGCGCCAAATGTGGAGGTTTCCCTCCTCAGGGTTCCTCGAACCACCAGAGGCGGGGTAGAAAGTACCCCTGACATCTCTCACGGGTGTGCTCGCCAAGGTGGTAGCGAGCAGCCGCCAACAGAATAGTGGTGGCCCACCAACAGTGCCAGGTCCTGTGGGTGTTAGCGGACCAGATGGGCGGGGCATGGCCAAGGCCAACGGCCATCACCATGCACCGCATGGGGGAAGGTGAAGAACCCCATGCCTTCAGAGACATTTTTGCGGCCACAGCGCAGCGTGCGGCGCTCAGCCTGCCGGCGGCATCCAGGGTGCTCTTCAAGGACCTGAGGAGGGCGGTGCTGGACTAGACGGGAGGCACCGCCGAAGAGTACCGACGCCAGTTCCCGTCCATGCGCCTGAGAAAGGAAGCACATTGCTTTCGCAGGTCTGACTCTCGTTTATTTTGCAATCAAGGAAGTCTTTTGCGCCGTCGCTGCTCCTGCTACTCGCTCCTGCTGCTCGCTCCTCTTTGTCGCTTGGTTGGCTGCGTCTCCGTCGTACTTGCTTTTTAGCCACTGCTGTGGGCTCTCCTCCTCCTTCTGCCCCGCTCTCTCCTCCCTCTCCCCTTTTATACATTGAGAGGAGATAAGTTAATTGTGTCCCTGTGTGCGATCCACGCACCTGAACTTAACTGCGGCGTCGCTCCCGGCACGCCCCGCCTCGCCGCTCGCTCACATCCTCCGCCTCCTTGCCGCCATCTTGGGCCGGGCTCCAGCATGCCCTCTCGCTCCGTCGGCTCCGCCTCTCCACACCAGTGTTCTATGTTTGCCAGCAATGTAAGGCTATGTGTGTGTCATCAGCATATTTTTATTTTGTTTTCACTTCATGTACAGTAAACACAAACATGTTCAAAACACACACACAAAAATTCCTAATTGATACAATGTCCAGGAAAATGTGCACATTTTCTTCCTTCCGTACATTAAGGTAAGCAGTTAAATTGAGATATTCTAGATGGCCAGTAGTCAGATTGTGTTGGTTATGTTATAAAAGAGGCCCACACTTTTTAAAATGCAAGCTACTTCTCTCTCAATTTGGTTTAATCCGGTAGGCTTCACAGGTGCACACACACACACACACACACACACACACACACACACACACACACACACACACACACACACATACACACACACACACACACACCCACACACGCACGCACACACAAATGTGCTTGTGTAAAAGCACGTGCACAGACCAGCCGCATAAACATTGCCGTCCACACACACACACACACACACACACACACACACACACACACACACACACACACACACACACACACACACACACACACACACACACACACACACACACACACAAGCCTAGCGCTTGTCATTACTCGCTCCGTCAAAGTAGATCATGGCGGCATTAATTGAGAGTGCAATCATGCTGGGAGTCCATGGTTCAAAGGAGCTGATAATAAGATGCGATAGGTCCAGCTGATGGAGAAGCCAGGCAGACTCACGCTGCTGTGTGTACTGAATGTCCTTGTGCTGTTTTTCATACACTGAAACGCGACAAAATTATTTAATGAGTGAGTGTGAACAACTGCATTTGTATTTTGAGTTTAATTATACGGGGCTTTATATGGGCTGTGATTCCTGGTTTTCAGATTCATGCCCCGTTTGTTGTGCTTTTATGGTTATGTTATAGTTTATTACAACTTACATAATTGAATATCATCATTATCATCATCTTGAACACGCAAACAATTCAACGTCAAAGTAGTCAGATAATTATTACAATTTAATTCTATCACTTCACTGTTTCTGCAGTCTGTTCAATTCCAATGTATGACACATTCTTATGTTATCATTTTCTAATAGGGAACAACAACTAATGTGTAATACTGAATAGTTTATTCATTAATGAAAGTGTGCTGGAGTAAATAATGGCATGAAAAAAACACTCACGCCATTTTGTGACCTTTAATTTGACTATACTATTAATTGATATGCTCCAATTATATTGATACATTACTCACAAAATAATACATTCAAAAATAGAAAAAATAAAACTGCCATAATTATTGCAAGAATAGAGACACATCCAGAAGTGCAAAAAAACAACTTGCTTGTATTGTAATGCAGATGCTCACAATTCCAGGGGTTTGTGAATGCGCCTCGCTTGCTGTCACCATCATTGGTGCATATTGAGAAAGTGCAATTGCAAATTCCAAAGGGCTTGTTTGGAGGAAGTACAAAGGCAAGATTGTTTTAGAGATATCGCCGCCGTGCGTCCATGATTTGATTTCAAATTTTTGTCTCCTATGCAGATCCCAAATACACAAAAACAGGTACCATTAGGTAAGAAACGTTAATTTTGCATAATAGGTCCCACAACATAGTTAACACAAGAAAACATGTTTTATAAAACGTATGTAGATTTAGAATTTTCTAGTACATTTGTAAATCAAATTTGGTATTAAATGTGTGGCCTTGAACGTTTCATACAATTTTTTTTAACAAAACAAAGTGGGTCGTGCCAAAAAACTAAACAAAAAAAACTATTGGCTGCGATTTTAATTATTTAGGTTTTTCCCTTAAATCCATCCTGTATCCAGAGACACACTTTCTGATTTTGCATCTAACGACAGGGAGTAGGACTCCAGTGCAGAGCAAAAAATAATAAAAATAAAAGTTAAAAGACCACTCATAAAGGAATGACAAAAAGGGTGGCTAGAAAATAGGTGAAAAAACACAAATGTTGTGGAGAGGAAACAGTTAACACTTCACGGCAGTTCTGGAAAAGAGCCACAGGAACCGAGAAGCGTGAGTGGAGCCAAAGCAGAGGAGATGACCATGATGACCACGACTGGAAGGGTGAACCATCGGGAATCTTTTGGTGCTGAGTGAAAGGACTGGAAAGATGAAGTAGTAAGGAGAAAATGAGTTTCAGGTGTGCGCAACTGGCTCCGCCCCGTAACCCAGATACCAGGTACTGGAACAAAAAGCAGACAGGCGGCAACAGAGTTGCCAGATCATGACATTGTAAACAGTAATAAAAAAAAAAAATTATATTTTTTTTATTATTAAAAAAATAAAAATGTTGATCAAATCACTTTTTTATCATTTATAAACTACACTATGGTAGGTATTAATAGTAACGACACCTGGATCGATCACCCTGACTTTATAATTAGTAGTTTTTCATGCACTAAATTTGTATGATTTCTAAAACAATTTTTCTCACAATATATATTTTTTTAATAAGCCATTTTTTTTCTAGCTAAAGGCAAATATTGGCCCCTGGAAACAAAGCCTTTACTCACAAACCTTCAATGCTGAAGAAACAGATCTAATCCGTGTGCTTCATGGACAAAAACTTTAGATTTCTACCTGATCGGTGTTGGATCAAACACTTATTTGACTCAATCTAATACTAATTGACTTTGAGACGCACATACATTGTGTGTTGATATTCCGTCTCTGGTAAAATAAAGCTATGATGAAAATGGACTGATCAGCAGGGGATGAAATAATGACTTCCCTCCTGCGTGTAAATGTCTGCACGAGTTGTTGCCAGTTGTGTATTGTTGGCAGTGCTGTGGTCAATCACACAGCAGAATCCAATACGAGTGCAACCTTCTGTTCGCTGAGGCGGGAGCTTTGGATAGCCTCCCTTATTGTTTGACGGAAGTTGGAACAAACAAGAGAGACATCAACACCGGCAGTGAAGGCAAAGAAGAGATGAGAGAATTTGAAGGGAAGAAAAAGACCAGAAAGATGATAAAGACAGAGGATATAGAACATTAGGCAAATAAAATGGGAAAAACTGGAATTCAGTGGCACAAAGAAAACAGGACAACACAATGTCAATAAGGAACATGCAGGAGATATGAAAATGTGGATGAAAAATGGAACAAACCACTGCATTCCCGTCTGGTAGAGGACCTGGACTGTCTCAGATCTGAAGGTGATGTAAAGGTTAGGTTCAACCGTCATGTGCATTGCAGAAACTTCACTTCCTGCCATCGACGACATCTACGGGAAGCTTAAGAAACAGCTTCTTTCCCAGAGCTGTCTCAATGCTATACTCTACAACATCCCTACACCACATTAGTAGGTAAAAAGGACTAATTAAAAACTCAAAAGTAAAAGTACAACCGATTGTCACACACACACTAGGTGTGGTGAATTTACCATCTGCATTTGATCAATTCCCTTATTCCACCCCCTGGGAGGTGAGGGGAGCAGTGAGCAGTGGCGGTGGCCACGCTCGTGAATCATTTTGGTGATTTAACCCCCAATTCCAACCCTTGATGCTGAGTGCCAAGCAGGGACGTAATGGGTCCCATTTTTATATTCTTTGGTATGACTCGGCAGGAGTTTTTACTCACGACCTACCGATCTCAGGGTGGACACCCTGACCACAAGGCCAAATACCACTAGTTCTATGCAGTACTGTACATACAATAAGTCATAACCATATCTGTATAGTTATTTAAACCTGTTATAGTCTGTAAATACCCTTATCAACAGCATACGATTCATTCTCATTCATTAGCAATATGTACACAGTATATTCCATGCACATTATATCATGTATACTGTATATCAGTTACTCAATTCAATGCTTAAGCATTTAATGTGAGATGCTAACTGCATTTTGTTGTTCTGTACTTACGACATGTGCATTGACAACGTTCAATGTAATAAACATTCCATAAAATGGTGCCATATCCCATATTATCCATACATTGACAATACAATCACAAATTCTAAACACCTTTATTGATCAAAAGTATACAAAAATATACAAATAAATCATATCTGTATATATAAAAATGTAGAGTAGCTGAAACTTGAAATAACATACCTGAATTATTTTACAAATCCACAGCAGAATAATTGCCGCAATTTCCTGGCTCGTAAGCGCACCTAATTATAAGCCAAACGCAAATATTTCAAATATTTGCCTCAAAATAAATACTAATCTCAAGCATTTGCCTCAAAAAATTACAAGTTAATAGTGATTTTAAATTACCGTGTTTTTCTGACTATAAGGTGCAGTTCAAATCCTATCATTTTCTCAAAAATCGACAGTACGCCTTATAACCTGGAGCGCCTAATGTAAGGCATAATTCTGGTTGTGCTTACTGACCTAGAAATATTTTATTTGGTGCATGGCATAGTGATAAGTGTGACCAGTAGATGGCAGTCATATACAAGAAATACGTGTGGACTGCAACATGATGGCAGTAAACAACACCAAAACTTTAAATATGCCATTGAGAATAGAGAACATTACACACGGCACTGAAAAATCTGTCAAAATGTTTTTAGTACGACTTTGGTAAGCTTTGAAGCCACACCGCTTGATGGATTGTTTGCGCATTAAACATACAAGTATTATTACGATGGTGTGTGTATAAGGACCGCAAAATGGCACCTATTAGCAGACATATTACCTGGCATTTTGTTTTGCAATATTATGCAAAAACAACTTTTCTTACCTTCTGGTACGTGCTGATGCGTATTGTCCTGAAAATGTGCGCGCGTCCGCAATTGTAGTCCATTCGGACACCGTAGTCATAAGCTTCTTTCTTTTCTCTACCTTCTTATGTGGCATTCATCCTTCGCTTTTGCCATTTCTAGTATAAAGTGGCGTACAACATTTCTTACTTATATATGTCAGTAGATTAGCTATTAAAGCACTAAAACTGTAGTGGGTTTACATAATTCACCCAAGGAACTTTAGTTATTAGAGAGTTCCGGTCGGACGGTTCTTCACAAGATACATTTACGGCGTTGTTGCACTAGTGAGCCATGGATGAGGAGATGCTGCTCCGTTACTGATTTAAGTAAAGTATGAATGTCATAAAAACAGTTAGCTCCATCTTTTGACACTTTTCCACTCCTGTCCTTGCACGCTACACCGCTACAACAAAGGGGACGGGGAGAAGACGCTGCCTAAGGTGAGCCACGGAAATAAGACCGCCCACAAAACGGCGCATCCCGAAGAGACCCTCAGAAAGCTACCTGATAATGGTCTGTAAAACAATCTATGCAACACTTTCACCAATGAACCACCATTACATGTTAAGTAGACCACAAGGTAGTGTTTTACATTTAGAAAAAAAAAAATCCTAACATTGCCCCTTTAATGCGCCTTTTGTCTGAAAAAAGACCTGCATAGACCCGCTCATCCACAGTGCGCCTTTTAATCCGCTGCACCCTATATTCCGAAAAAAATAGTATGTTTTTTTTCACTGCATCTATCTCCTGACCAGCAGGCATGTAGACAGTTGCAGCGTGACAACGTTTACAATGTTTATTAATGGACATTAAGCATGTAGACACGTACAGCGTGAGGAAGTTCAGATTGACATAAACAATGTTAGTTTACAATTTTGTTTAAATCACCTTGGATGCATCCTCGGTCATCCATGCAGACTGGACACTGCCCGAGTGAGTTGGTGGGAGACCGAGAGTGGTCTTGGTTGCTTTGTTGGGTCTACTCCTGTCTCTGGCCATGCTCTCCCCACCCTAGCAGACAATGGCGTGGAACACCGCAGAGGCCACAGCAATACATATGTTTTTTAATATTTTGTTGTTGTTGTTCTTTTACTTTTGTAATCTGTATGTAGAAGTGTCTGGATGCATCAGCTCTGCTCTTTTAATGCCTTTCATGTATTTTGTTTTCTTTGATGTTTGATTTTTCCCTCTAACACACGTTTGTGTGCTATGGCTATAAGGTTTTTTGTTTCCTCAGCGTCAGTCTGGACACCCTCTACAGGGGCCCAGGCTTAGACTAAATATTTTTTTTCTCAAATGCAGCTTTCTTTCGACTTGAAATATTTTTCTAGTCCAGTTAGGTGGCAAAATAAAATGGCTCGTAAAGGCGGCTCGGTTCTCATTGTTCACTTGAAAGAGCCATTCAGAAGAGTCTCAGCCAGTTCACAAACGTCACATCTGAATCATCTCCTCCCATAATTGATGAACCATACAAAGGTTTTCGGTTTGTCTGGATGTCTCCCCCATGACCCCAAAGGGAATAAGCGGTAGAAATTTGAATGAATGAATGAATGTCTCTCATGAATTTTTGTATATTTCCTTCTCACTTATGATACATTCAACAAAGAAAGCAGGTAGTCGTTTGTACATTATAATATTTTCCTAATCATTAATGACTGCACAGCAAAGGGAAGTTGCATTCAGCAAAATTTCTAAGAAACGGAAATCTAATTTAAAGTAAGGATTCATTTTGGTTGTGCATTTCTGATTTATCAGTAGGGCTTTTGTGTTGTGGGCTGTGGAGCTAGATATGTATATGTATACACCAGTGACGTGCTGTCAGGAACAGCAAGTGAGGCAGCCACCAGGTGGCTTAACCATGAGATGTTTAAAAAAAAAGTAATAAAATAAAAGTTTTAATATTTCTCTTTTGTGATTTTGGTTTGGTTCCTGTATATTGTGATAATTTTCATCGTCAAAATCGCGGAAATTCCATGTTTCCTGAGCAAAACAATGCAGCATACGAGAACTGAGGTAGACACAGGCGGTGCCTCCACGGCTACACACCGTGTGTATTGGTCGTGTGTGTGCTAGGGGGCGCATGTTTGTTGCCACAGGGATAAGGCAGGCTGTGAGGCAGCATGTACCTCTGCGATATATTGTCAACTTGCAGTTCAATGCCTTAGCAGTACTCTGACTCGCCACACTGGGAGAAGTGGGGGCCCACTAGCTAGCAGACACAGGTCTCTCCAGCAGAAGCCAACCTTTTTTCTTTTTCCTTTTTTTTTTTACTGTATAACAAACATGGCATTTTTCTCAGAGTAAGCCAGCGTTTGTGGGGGTTTTTGTCAGATGCAAAAATATTGTTTAATTGTTTGGAATGAAATTAAATTAAATGAATGTGTCTTCCAATATGGAGGATTATATACTGTATCCAAGATGAAATACTTCTCTAAACTGGACTTTAAGACAAAATGAATGTGGGCATACAAAGTATGTTTTCATGGAGGATAGCTATTGCTGCTTTGGATACAAATACAGAAAGGTAAGATACACTCACAATACTTGATTATTTGTGTTAAAAGCAAATGGGACCAAAAAGTTTGGAATAACTTTATTAAATACTTTTTGGAACCATTTATCATATCATATTATCCTTATGATAACGTTTTTATGAAAGCAAGTAACTCCTTTTTCCCTGTTACTCTAATGTGCAACCTAGATCAATAATGACTAGAGCTGCACATATGAATTTAAGTAAAAAAAAAAAAAAGAAGAAAAACAAGTATGCATGTCTCACCTGGTGTTAAGTTCACCGCACGTCACTGGTTTATACATCCACATTTATTCCAACACATCCGGTATCAATCGTTGGTGTGTGTTTGACAAAAGTGTTTTAAACTAAAAAGAGTGAGATGTGGAAAATAGAAGCGATTATTGCTTTTAGCATGAAACAACACTGAGTGAAGCACACTTGATGATGCATTAACCACTCAGTATTTCCTTTTCACATTGTGCATACTTGTTTAACAAGAGCAGTAAAAGTACACTCAGTGAAACACTATAAAATGTTACCTCAACTAACGCTCAATTTTACTGTTAATTTAACAATATCTTTTTAATGTAGGTGTGTAACATGGTGTGGCGTGTAGGTATATATTGGGTTTTTACATGAATTTCAAACAGGGGTGCTCTGCAGAGTTGGTATAATTCATAACATAGGCGCCGATCTACATTTCTGCCAGTGGGTGCTCAGTGTGTGTGTGTGTATTAGTGTTGTCCCGATACCAATCTTTTGGTAATGGTACAGGTACCAAAATTATTTTGGTACTTTTCGGTACTTTTCTAAATAAAGGGGGCCACACAAAACTTCCATATTGGTTTTATTTTTTTACAAAAAAACCTTACGGTACCTTAAACATATGTTTCTTATTGTAATTCTGTCCTTAAATAAAATAGTGAGCATACAAGACAACTTGTCTTTTAGTAGTAAGTAAACAAACAAGGGCTCTTAATTTACCTGCTGACGTATGCAGTAACATATTGTGTCATTTGTCATTCTATTATTGTGTCAACATTGTTAAGGACAAGTGGTAGAAAATGAATCATTATTCTACTTGTTTATTTACTGTTAATATCTGCTTACTTTCTCTTTCAACATGTTCTATCTGCACTTCTGTTAAACTGTAATAATCACTTATTGTTTATTTTTTTGATACTTTACATTAGTTTTGGATGATACCACAAATCTCTCGTCCAAAGGCAAAACCCAGTAACTCAATTTTGGTCAAAACTGAGCTTCCGTAAGTAAGCAGCTTACTTAAGGAACAAATTACAATATCGCATACACTAATGTAAAGCATATCACCTATCCATCCATCCATCCATTTTCTACCGCTTTCTCCCTTACGGGGTCGCGGGGGGCGCTGGCGCCTATCTCAGCTACAATCGGGCGGAAGGCGGGGTACACCCTGGACAAGTCGCCACCTCATCGCAGGGCCAACACAGATAGACAGACAACATTCACACTCACATTCACACACTAGGGCCAATTTAGTGTTGCCAATCAACCTATCCCCAGGTGCATGTCTTTGGAAGTGGGAGGAAGCCGGAGTACCCGGAGGGAACCCACGCGTTCACGGGGAGGACATGAAAACTCCACACAGAAAGATCCCGAGCCCGGACTTGAACCCAGGACTGCAGGACCTTCGTATTGTGAGGCAGACGCACTAACCCCTCTGCCACCGTGAAGCCCCGCATATCACCTATGAACTCCAAAATTATTATCAGCTCAGTTTTGACCAAAATTGAGTTAGTGGGTTTTGCCTTTGGAAGGGAGAAATTTGGGTATCAATCCGATACCAAGTAGTTACAGGATCATACATTGGTCATTTTCAAAGTCCTCATGTGTCCAGGGACATTTTTCCTGAGTTTATAAACATAATGTACATTTTTTTTAAATTAAAGATTTTGTGATGTTAAAAAATATTGATGTAATCATAGTAGTATCGGCGTGATACGCTATTGTACGTGTTATCATTACAATGTAAATGTTTATATTGTAGCGTCCCGGAAGAGTTGGTGATGCAGGGAATTCTGGGAATTTGTTCTGTAGTGTTCATGTTGTGCACATATTCTTCCAAAATATGTTTGTCGTTCTTGTTTAATGTGGTTTCACTATATGGCACATATGGTTTCACTATATGGCACATATTTATGACAATTAAAGTCAGAAAATCATTTTATTTTTCATGTTTTTCCATATTAAATTCAGTTTACAAAAAAAAAGATAACATATGAGGCGCTGTGGCTTAGCCTATCGTATAAAATAAAATAAATCACAAAATCATTCGAGTCTGCAAAACAATGTGTGACTCTTTCTACTTCCTCACTTGTTCACACATACGCATACACATACTGCCACCCTTAGTGTGACATGTTTGGATGTTGAGTTAGTATGCCCTTCTTTCGCTCATGGGTAATGTAATCAAAGTCAAGATGATTGTGTCATCAGTTAATTATCTGGTACAATGAAATCTTGGTTAGGCTTTGCTAATTATATATATAATGATCTGTGACTTATCTATTATGTAAAGTGAACCAAACTCGTCACAAAATAACATCGACAAAATTAATATTTCAAAATTTAATTCAAAAGAGTGAAAGTTGCTATAAATTCCACATGGGTGCTCAGGCCCCGAAGCACCCACGGGATCTGCGCCTATGATTCCTAGAGTCGCTGACTGGCAGGTGTTTGCGCAGGGCCGTCAAAGTGGAGGGCTGAGTGTTGCTTTCATAGCAAGCACAAGGTGAACCCGGACTTTTGTAAAGTTTGAATATCTTTTTACTGTCATTCAAATATGTAAAAACTACGTCATAAATGTTACTATAAAATAACTACACTTACAAAACTTCCAAAATAAGGTGGCTTAAATCAAAAACATTTTCAACAAATTCAAAATACAAAATGGTTTATATATATATATATATATATATATATATATATATATATATATATATATATATATATATATATATATATATATATATATATATATATATATATATATATATACATATATACGTATATAGATATATATATAATATATATATATATCTATATACATATATCTTGAAAAAAAAAAAATAAATAAAATAATATATCTATATATATATATATATATATATATATATATATATATATATATATTATTTTATTTATTATTTATTTATTTTTTCAAGATGGCGCCACTGTAGTAGCTGCTGTTGGCAGGAGCTCTGTGCTCTTGTGTCATCCTTTTGTGTGTTCCTCTTGTTTTCATGTTTTATTATATATATGTGGAAGTTGCTTCCTTCCGGGTTCTTTTGGCCACCAGTCACCAACATCACCACTCCTTTTGCAAGCTGGCAACAATAATATTTATTGTTTAAATCACTCGTGCAATAGTCTTTTGTGCTTTACAGCAAATGTCTTTTCCTCAGAATGACGTCGTGATCTCCTCGCTCTTGCGTGTGCTTCCACACCAACCACTTGTCCTTTCCGACTGCTGCCTTTTTAACAGAACGACAGGTAATTAGATGAACACTTTCAGCTGTGTCATCCACTCACCTGTCGCCAACCTCGAACCGGCCCTGCCACACCCCACTTCCCTGCAGGTGCACAGGCCACGCCCACCACAATATACATATTTGTTTGCCTTTTGGTCCGGGACCCTTTGGGGCTGTGTGACAAGGGGTGGCACTTTCGTGACCTCTGCGGTGCTTTTGGTGGACTTCTGGATCTGCCTCCCGGGAGCCTTTTGGCCGTGGAGACCAGCTGCTGGGTCTCTGCCACACCGGAGTCGGTTTGGAGGGACTGGAGGAGATGCGGATGAAGGGACAGGGCTGCAGAGCTGGTACTGAGCGCCGGGACGGACAAGCTTCACAGTGTCTTGGTTGACAGAGCAGGTATCGGACACCTCGATCTTCTTGGACATATCCTCGCTCATTCATGCGGACTGGCCACTGGACAAGAGTTGGTTGGCGGCCAAGAGTTGGTTGCTTTGTTGGGTCTGCTGCTGTCTCTGGCCATGCTCCCCCCACCCCAGCGGACGATGGTGTGGAACACCGCAGAGGCCACCACAGTGTATATTTTTATTTTACTTTTTATTCATGGCTGTATGTAGAAGTGGCTGGTTGTATCAGCTCCGCTGCTTTAATGTTTTTCATGCCGTTTGTTTTCTTTGACGTTTGATGTTTCCCTCTTACACACATGTAAGAGGGATGTGTACTATGGCTATGAGTTGTTTTTTACTCTTTGGCCTCAGTCTGGACCCTCTCTCCAGAGGCCCAGGCTTGGACCGATTGTTTTATTTTATTTTATTTTAATCTTTTTTTTTTTACTCCCATGCCTCCCCACTTGTTTACCTGTATCTCACCTTTTTTGTAAGGGGCGCCGGAAGTCGGCAGACCCGTCAGCGATTCTGCTCTGTCTCCCTGTAAGGTTTGTCCGATCTTGAATGGAATTGTGCTGAAAATGTTAATTTCCCTGAAGGAACTCTCCTGAAGGAATAAATAAAGTGCTATCTATCAATCTATCTATCTATCTATCTATCTATCTATCTATCTATCTATCTATCTATCTATCTATCTATCTATCTATCTATCTATCTATCTATCTATCTATCTATCAGAGGCTATATCATCTGTACAAGCCTGTTTAATTTGGGAACAGTTTGGTGCCATGAAGTTGGAGACTTGTCCAGGGTGTACGCCACCATCTGCTCTAATGCAGTTGAGATAGGCTCCAGCGAACACCGCGACCCCGAATGGGACAAGCGATAGAAAATGGATGGATGGAAGGTTTGTTCCGCCTGAATAGCAGCAAACATAAGAGGGACCACATCGCAGACGTCATAAAGTCGTCAAAGCTGATTGATTGAAACTTTTATTAGTAGATTGCACAGTACAGTACATATTCCGTACAATTGACCACTAAATGGTAACACCTGAAGAAGTTTTTCAACTTGTTTAAGTCGGGGGCCACATTAATAAATTCATGGCTCACATTCAAACATTCACACACAGCACCCACATTTTTGAACACGGATAATGTGGTAGAAAAAAAGATAGTAATATAATAAATCTATTTATGGCAGCAGAGGAGAAAAGTTATATTTGAGTCTCACTTTTATATCTCATTGCACATAACTGTGGTGCGTTCAAAGACCCTTGATTCAAGTTAGAAACAGAGGTGTCATACGTTTTTAAAGATAGGGAGAGACTTAACCTACATGAGATGCACTAACAATAGTATGATTCATAACAATAACACTGTATTATTATGATTCATGACTGGTTATATGATTATTTAAAATCATATTTTTGCCACTTGATATTGATTTGGTGGCATTTTTAAATTATTCAAAGGGGTTTCTAGATATGTTTTAAAAAGACGGTTTTAACCAAAATTATGCAATAATATATTTTTTTAGTGCTTGTAAAATATCAAGTGTGTGTGTAAGTAAGGTACAGTGTTTAGGGTGGGATTGGGATTAGGGTTGGCTGTGAAACAAAACAATTTTTTTTTGGAATACAGTATTTTTTTCCAAACCGTACTGATCCGTACAAAAACCCAAACAATGTGCTGAGCAACATTAAATGGCAAAAAAAAAAAAAAAAAGAATATTTTTTTACTACTTTATTTTCATTAAGTACATCAATTCACAATCGTAACAATTTAAAAGTCCACTATAATTTAAGTTAAGTAACTCGTTTAAAAAAAAAAAAAATCAACATTTAAAAAAAAGAAATTACTCAGTGGCACCTAAGTGTCCTTCGCTGCAATGACAGAAGAGTGAAAGAGGTTGAAATTTTGGCGATGATACTCCCTGATTGTTTAAATGCACTCTTTGCTACAAAATAAATTGCTTAGTCTTCACGCATGCATGGACCATTCAAGTCTTCTGGTACCGATTGGGTTGTGACAAGCTCTGTTGGCTATATCTCGGTTTGACCAAAATAAATATTTAATGAGCGGTTAAATTGCTGCTCAGGCATCACAAGATGACTATCTTTCAGGCTTTCAATCACATCTGTCTCGTGCTAATGTGCATACCTGCCATTTGGACGATTCTGATTCCGTGTTGCGATTCCGGTTTCCAACGATTCTGATTATTCTTCGGCAGGATCAAATATTTACTATTAAAAGCTCACAAAAAACGTTTGCGTATTCCATTGTCTATATGTTAGTGATAGGAATGTTTCGATCGGGGTTTCGTACAACTAATTCCGATCATCCATGAGTGAAATCGTGCAATGCTACACCGATCACACGTATAACTAGGCTGGGCGCTATTGTGAGGTTCAAACACTGATGACATCTAATACTCAGACAAGAAGCAAGGAATCATCCAGGGACAGAGTTCACTTTAGCTCATGAGGAGACACGTGTTTTGGGGTATATCTAGTTACAGATCCAAACTACGTTCTAAAAGTCAAGCCCGCGCGCCTCCTCTATTTATTTGGAAAGCCCTGTTACATCACTGAAGCTGTCGCTGAGGGAAGGGGGTAATCTCGACAACTCCAGTTAGGCAGAATATATGATTATAGAATGAATAAAAATTAGGTGACGCAGGTCGCCTTGTCTCTGCTCTGTCTAGGTCAAAAGCGGTGTTCGGCCTTGGCCGTCAGCAGGCCGAGTCTAGACGCAACACTGATAAAAACAGCTGGCAATCTTTTGGATTGCCAGTTTGCATATATACAAAAATACCACTTCAACACAATTGACAATAACTTATATCAACGGCCCTTAAGCATAAAGTTATGATGATTATATATACATAATTATTCTAACATTTATGGACGAAAAAGCATATCTCGATATATTTTTGCTTGAACTCGATATTCGATATGTACATATCTTGATATATTTTCTTGTGAAAGTATACATATAAAGATATACATTTTTAAGTGAGATTCACTAAAATTTAACTGAATGACAACTGTACTGTAAACAGTCAGTGGCACTTTTGTTAACCCACTACAGAAAATAAACTCTTTAATTAGCACATAATTACATAACATAAATAAAACAGAAACTATTCTTTCTACTTATAATAAATAACATATCTGTGCAAATAATACAAAATGTATCAAACTCAGATAAATCATACATTTTCAGGCAGGCACTATTCAATTCCCAGTCGACGATGTAATGGACTGTCACACACGTGACAAAAGTGGTCAGCACAAAGTACGTGACTTTACTTAATTGTGCTACTACGATCTTTCTCACTTTTGTCATAAATTTCGCTTTTCTCTTCTCCAACTTTCTCATTGTCATTTGGATGCCTGTTGTGATTTCCTTTCCTATCTTGCCTCTGATTGGCCTGTCCGTAATATTTTGCCCTACTCTTAACAAATAGTGACTCATCATTTTAAACCAACCAATTTTTTTGTACACGTAAACCAACCATTCATTGATCTTTTCCGTATATTTTGTCCCCTGCCAATGGAGTTCCACAACACTGCAAAAACTGAAATCTAAGTAAGATTAAATCTCTCAAATAAGGGTGATATTTTCTTATTTTTCTGTCTGATAAGATAATTCTTCTTACTAAGCAGACATATGTTAGAGTCTTTTACTTGTTTTAAGGGTTTTGGTCCTAAATGATCTCAGTAAGATATTACAGCTTGTTTGCTGAGATTTTATGACCTATATTGAGTAAAACATGCTTGAAACTAGAATATCAACTTGCACAGCTGTGTCATCAACACTCACACGCATAAAACTATTTCTTTAAAGTATTAATTTATTTTTTCTAGCATGGAAAAAAAAATCTTGACTTTGACACAATTGTGTCAAATAATTAAAATAGATGACAGCCAAATGGACTTTGCTGTTTTATTTGCAATGAAACCATAGAAAATATGCACTCAAATAGAAGTACAGTTGGCACAGTACAGTAAACTGGCAGTTAATATTTAAACATTTAACATTTCAAACAATTTTGAACAGAAATAGTTCAGGCACATTCAGATAAATTCTTCAAAATTACAATTAAAACATTTTGGCCAGGGGCCGGGATGTATATATGCGCACTAATTTACTGAAAAAGTACACACTTGGTGCGATGATGTCATGTTATCGATAGAAAAATGCATTTTTAGACCATATGATTTGCCTGAGAATCTAGGAAACCCCGAGAGTAACAAAATGTTGCCTTGTTGCCTTTGCATTAAGAACAATATATTAGTTTTTAGTAAAAGTTTGACAGTTTCAAGAAATGTAATGCCGAGCGCATATCATTATGTCAAGATAATGGCACTAGCATTTACTTAATTTAAGAATATTTTTCAACATATTGAAGAAAAGGGTCTTTTTTTTCTATCAAGAAAATTGCACTTGTTATTAGTGAGAATATACTTATTTTAAAGAATTTGGGGGTTGTGAAAAACCTTGATCAGTCAAATTGTCTTGTTCTATTGGCAGATAATTTTGCTTAGTCCAAATAAAATACCCCTCATGTTTTTTCTTGTTTTTGAACACTGACTTTTTGCAGTTTAGTCCAGTTCTCTTTCTCTTTTTCCCTCTCTCTTTTTTTGTAGCATGTAACTTAGCTGCCCGCTACATGGGTCGAAAAATAGCTAAGCTACGGAAATTGCTACTTGTTTAAAAAGTGGCGAAGCTACCGCCAAGCTACTGGGACGTGTAGTTAAGCTACGTAGCTTCGATTTTTATGTTAATCATTTTTAATTTGAAAATGGTATTTTCTATTGATTGATTATTGCAATCAAAGTGTTACGGCGCACACAGAAGCTCCGCTGTGAGCACCAGACACGCCCCTGCGCTCGTGACACAGACTGCACCCACACTTCGCCGCAGCGGCAGGCAATCAACACCCAACACACCTGGCTTTGATGAGGGATGACAGTATGAAGACCTTCGACGCTGACTCATCGTCGTTGGAAGATAGCACTGCTCCCAGTAAGCTTCACATCACTTGCCTGTTTCCTTGTGCCTCATTTCCTGATCCCAGTGTTGTCTCTCGTTTTCCCCACAGTGCCCATGTCCCAGCTTCGCTGTGTACCTCCGCTGCTGTTGTTCCCTCCTGGACTTGGTTAGCTCTCCCCGATCCTTGACCCAGTTTTTGGAATTCCGGATTTCGCCCTCCTGCTCTCGACCCTCGCTCGGACCTTGGACTTCCCCCTTGGATTATTCCCTTTGGACTTGGACGCTTATCATTCAACACGCACCTCAACAACCCTTACGGCAGGGGTCACCAACCTTTTTGAAACTAAGATCTACTTCTTGGGTACCAGTTTGATACCCACTTAAATCAATTGCCAGAAATAGCCAATTTGCCAATATATATATATATATATATATTATATTATATATATATATATATATATATATTATATATATATTATATATATATATATATATATATATATATATATATATATATATATATATATATATATATATATTATATATATATATATATATATTATATATATATTATATATATATATATATATATATATATATATATATATATATATATATATATATATATATATATATATATATTAGGACTGGGCAACGATTAAAAATTTTAATCGAAGTTAATCGCACTATTTCTCAGATTAATCGCAATTAACTGCATTGTATACGCAAAGCCGAATAATTAATTCAAAAGTAGTGTGTAGTGCACCTTTATTGGAATATTCTCCCACATGAACAAAAGCGCCAAAACATTTGTTGTTCAAACACAATTTAAATCAGTCCTTGTTGAACAGTAGCAGTTAAATAACATATTTTATGAAAATCAACTCAAAAAATGTAAATACAAACATTTAAGCTTATTGCCACTGCCAGGGCAAGAACTCCTTTGGGGCGGGGGGCGAGGGGTACAAGGATGACAGGGGATGCAAAACAATAACAGTGCAATACGTTTTCATAACATGGTCACTACTGCCTACTTTGTCTTGTTATATTCTTATTTTACTGTTATATTTGTATTCCCATTGTTGCTTTTTAGTTTTTATTCTCATTGTAATATTTCTCTTTTTTGTTTCCATTTAAACCCCCATTATTTACTTTTTACTTTTATTTAAATTGATCTCAACTCTGTACACTGCTGCTGGAATTTTAATTTTCCTGAAGGAACTCTCCTGAAGGAATCAATAAAGTACCATCTATCTATCTATCCATCTAGGGTATTTAAGTTATCCTGTTTGTTATGCAAAATAAATATAATCTACATACAAATCTCTGAGCCACAATCTGTTACGAAACTTGGAGAGTGGATCCCAAGGATGCAGAGACGTAGAATGATATAGTAAATTCTTCCTTTATTTAGGTGGAAGTGGAACGTAGCCAAAAAGAAAACAAAAAGCGATGGTGGAAATACAAAACACACCATGAATAAATAACTATATCAAACAATCAAAATATGAACAGAAAACGCTAGACGAAGCTAGGATATAAAATAAGCAAACCTGAGAGGAGCACAAAAACAGACTTGAAAGACTGTAAGTTCGTAGGATGCCAAGACACGTGTGAGAGTACTTGCAGTGGATACAAAGTTCCGGCCCTGACAGGCCGTCAGCACCCAGACTAAATAGCCCACCTAATCAGCTTTCAGGTGTGCACGATTGCCCAGCGTCAGCTGCACTCCAGACTGTGGGCGAGAGTGAGAGTAAAGCATGATGTGCAAAACAACACAGAAAAACATGAAAAATACAGTTTACCACAGTACCCCTCCCCTCAACGGACGCCACCTGGCGGCCTACCTGGCTTGTCTGGAAATCGAATATAAAAATCCTTAATCAAATCTTTATCTAAAATAAGAGACTTTGAAACCCATGACCGTTCCTCTGGACCGTACCCCTCCCAGTCTACCAGGTATTGGAAACCTCTACCTCTTCTTTTCACATCCAAGATTGTGTTAACTGTGAAAGCTGGGTGACCCTCGATCAACCTGGGTGGAGGGGGTGGTACCTCGGGAGGACTGAGCGGGCTGGATGAGACAGGCTTGATGCGGGAAACGTGAAACACTGGATGGCACTTGAGAGACCTTGGGAGGCGGAGCTTGACTGCCACACGGTTAATAATCTTGACGATTTGATATGGTCCAACGAACCTGGGAGCCAGTTTCCTAGAGTCGGTGGCAAGTGGTAAGTCCCGAGATGATAGCCAGACCTCCTGTCCCAGCTGGTAGTTTGGGGCTGGAGTGCGATGTTGGAATATTTGTTTCAAAGTTTTGGAGAAGCTTGCATATGAGGAAATGGTGGTGGTCTGACGGTTCCACTCAGCAGTAGCCCAGGTGCCTGCCCGGCCAGACAGGTGAGTGATGACAAAAGCAACTTTAGCTCGCTCAGAAGTGAAAGCGGAAGAGTTAAGCTCAAAGTGTAGTTCGCATTGTGTCAGGAAGTGTCTTACGTCATCCCCATCTCCGGAAAAACGTTCAGGACGGGATAGCCGCATATTGGTGGTTGTAGCGGGTGGCATGGGCTGAGCGGGTGCCGGGTCTTGTCCAGTGGTCGAAGTGGGAACGACGGCGGCTAGTAGTTCGTTCATACGCTCCAACATGGCGTCTTGCCGCTCCGACAGACTCTGTAGGCCCCGGCCCAGGTGGTCTAGCTGGTCCCCCTGCTGACTGATGCGTTGGGCCTGGCCTTGAAAAGCCCTTTTCCAGGGATCGGTCTCTGCGGGTTCCATATATTTGGCCGGAACTTTTCTGTTACGAAACTTGGAGAGTGGATCCCAAGGATGCAGAGACGTAGAATGATATAGTAAATTCTTCCTTTATTTAGGTGGAAGTGGAACGTAGCCAAAAAGAAAACAAAAAGCGATGGTGGAAATACAAAACACACCATGAATAAATAACTATATCAAACAATCAAAATATGAACAGAAAACGCTAGACGAAGCTAGGATATAAAATAAGCAAACCTGAGAGGAGCACAAAAACAGACTTGAAAGACTGTAAGTTCGTAGGATGCCAAGACACGTGTGAGAGTACTTGCAGTGGATACAAAGTTCCGGCCCTGACAGGCCGTCAGCACCCAGACTAAATAGCCCACCTAATCAGCTTTCAGGTGTGCACGATTGCCCAGCGTCAGCTGCACTCCAGACTGTGGGCGAGAGTGAGAGTAAAGCATGATGTGCAAAACAACACAGAAAAACATGAAAAATACAGTTTACCACACAATCATAACATCTCAACAGGCAATTTCTGAGGTAACAGCAGAAACATTTTTTTTACCAGGGATCTTATGTTTAAAAAACCTATATTATAGGTAGTGGTCTGTTTTAGGGAATTTTTGATTAAATTATCCGTAGTAGCAATATTAATAATGTTGTGTTTATTCTGCGTAGTGCACTTAAAATAATTATGACCATATCTAGGAATTGATATGATGGGAATTTTCCGATTGTTTGCTTGGTGCTTTGATAAACTGAACGCATCATATACATTGTACTATATTGTGATGTTAGGAGCCAGGGAAAAAAAGAACTACCCTACCCAGCATGCAACAGGAGTGACGAGCATGCGCGGTAGCCCGATATAGGTTGTGTCGCCATGACGGCATCTTGTATGTTGTGATATGCACGCTCTGAAAGCAAACGTTAAGAACTCAGCCAACACCTTTCGTCTGCATTATTCATAAATAGACAGACAACACATATACTCCGCTGCTTCACAGGCCGCTGGATGTAACCGGCAAAGTATTCCCATGCTAGCTAGCTGGTCTAGCAAGCACGCGTCATTCAGTCCAAAACGGCCCGATCTATCCACATTCAGAATTGACTGGCAGTCGTAAGTGATCCCAGAGTGACCACGCTGTAAGCCAGCCATGAAATTTGCAGAATTGTCCAGTATTTTTGCCAAATGTTGCATCTTTACCAAGAGTCCCTCGACGCCGAAGAATATTCTTGTTAAGAAAAGGCGTTAACAAAATAAAAGCATGTAAACAACATACGCAAATGTGCGATAAAATAATTGTCGGCGTTAATAGATTGATGAGTTAACTCATAATTAACGCATTAATTTGCCCACCCCTAATATATATATATATATATATATATATATATATATATATATATAAATGGGTATTTCTGTCTGTCATTCCGTCGTACATTTTTTTTCCTTTTAAAGTTGTTTTTTTGTAGAGAATAAATGTTGAAAAAACACTTAATTGAATGGTTTAAAAGAGGAGAAAACAGGAAAAAAGTGAACATTTAATTTTCTAAACATAGTTTATCTTCAATTTCGACTCTTTAAAATTCAAAATTCAACCGAAAAGAAGAAGAGAAAAACTAGCTAATTCGAATCTTTTTGAAAAAAATTAAAACAATTATTTATGGAACATCATTAGTAATTTTTCCTGATTAAGATTATTTTAGAATTTTGATGACATACTTTAAATAGGTTAAAATCCAATCTGCACTTTGTTAGCTTTTATAACAAATTAGACCAAGCTATATTTCTAACAAAGACAAATCTTTATTTTTTCTGGATTTTCCAGAACAAACATTTTAAAGGAAATGTAAAAGACTTTGAAATAAGATTTAAATTTGATTCTAAGGATTTTCTAGTTTTGCCAGGATAATTTTTTAGGTTTTTTTTCATAATAACTTTGAAGAAATATTTCACAAATATTCTTTGTCGAAAAAACAGAAGCTAAAATGAAGAATTAAAAAAACATTTATTTATTATTCTTTATAATAAAAACAATAAATTGACTTGAACGTTGATTTAAATTGTCAGGAAAGAAGAGGAAGGAATTTAAAAGTTAAAAAGGTATATGTGTTTAAAAATCCTAAAATCCTTTTTAAGGTTGTATTTTTCCTTTAAAATTGTCTTTCTGAAAGTTATAAGTAAAAAAATTTATGAATTTAATTAAACAAGTCTCTAAAATACTTTCTTAGATTTTTAAATTCTACGTATTTGAGTTTTGTCTCTCTTAGAATTAAAAATGTCAAGCAAAGCGAGACCAGCTTGCAAGTAAATAAATACGATTTTAAAAATTGAGGCAGCTCACTGGTAAGTGCTGCTATTTGAGCTATGTTTAGAACAGGCCAGCGGGTTACTCATCTGCTCCTTACGGGCTACCTGGTGCCCGCGGGCACCGCGTTGGTGACTCCTGCCTTACAGTATTCATATGGTAAATTTCCACACATTGTCTCACATGCAAAAACATAGTAGGATACACACCCCATTCACTCATCAAGCACAATAAACCTGTTGAGTTTGACATTCTGTTGTCGTGCCTTCTCCTTTCCCAGTTCGTCATAACACAAAGAGTGAAATCATGGGGTCTATGAAATACAGATATAACACAATTTTATTTTCTGACAAAGAAAAACTAAATTACTCACGCTCATTCATGCTGCTGTGAGTTCGGATGTGCTGCTTCCTTGTCGTCACAGCTAAGTGCTATATTTCTATTTTGTGTGCTAAATACTTTATAGCGTTCTTTCGCCCTTCTCCAACACATTTTGTTGTCTTATCGAATTTACAAAGCATTTGCTTTCTTTCTTTTTTTCTCACCGCTTTACTAAGCTAAGCCATCTTAGATCCGTCGTCACCTGCATGACCATTTAGGTCAGAGTAGCTTTGTAACTTTCAGTTCAGTTCAGTTTCGGTTTATTTCGAACATGCATAGGACACAATGTAATGCATTAAACATTTTCAATTGTTCCATGACAGCACATCCGAAAAGGAGTAGGAAGAAGCAGAGCTTATTTAATCCTATCCCTTTTCATACCACAGCAATTTTATACCATTTCCTTGTTGTCTGTAACAGAACAGTGAACAAATACATAATAAATTAATAATATACCATAGTAAGCAAAAACATATTATATACAAAAATAATGTTTGTCTCAATAAAAAAAGGGTTCAAGGTGTTCGTCATAATTGTTGTTCTGTGTACTTTGTAAACACTTGTAGTTTGAACAGTCTCTTAAACTGAATCATATTGGTGCTTTGTTTGTTTTCTTTGGTTAATCTGTTCCATAATTTAATTCAACATCCATCCATCCATTTTCTACCGCTTATTCCCTTTCGGGGTCGCGGGGGGCGCTGGCGCCTATCTCAGCTACAATCGGGCAGAAGGCAGGGTACACCCTGGACAAGTCGCCACCTCATCGCAGGGCCAACACAGATAGACAGACAACATTCACACTCACATTCACACACTAGGGCCAATTTAGTGTTGCCAATTAACCTATCCCCAGGTGCATGTCTTTGGAAGTGGGAGGAAGCCGGAGTACCCGGAGGGAACCCACGCATTCACGGGGAGAACATGCAAACTCCACACAGAAAGATCCCGAGCCTGGATTTGAACCCAGGACTGCAGGAACTTCGTATTGTGAGGCAGACGCACTAACCCCTCTGCCACCGTGAAGCCCTTAATTCAACATACTGATATACTAAATGTTTTAAGTGTTGTACGAGCATACAAATGTTTTTTAAATGAGATCAAATGAACCCTCCGCATGTCATGTTTTGTGGTCACGTTTTGTTTTGGGCACTCTTGTTTCTTTTGTCACCATGCCAACGAATCAGTTCACCTCTCCTCACGACTCACACGCCTGATTCATTTGAACTCACGCACCTGTTCTCAAGCACCACAGCACTATTTAAACCTGTAGTTGCCAGGCAGTCACCCTGGCGACATCATCCTCCACACACCCTCTATCACCCTCTTCACACCCTAGCTATCTATGCCGATGATCCATGCCCATATGCCCATATCTCTTTCAAAGTAAGTTATCGTTATTCATTTTGTTTTCATGTCTACAGTTTACGTTATAGAAATAGTTTTGTTTTCATAGCCAAGTTTGTTCTCCGCCTTGTGCGCGCCTTTTGTTTGTTCCTTTTTTATAGTAGAATTAAAAGATGTCTTTACCTTCACGCCGTGTCCGCTTCTATCGCTTTGCACCACGGGAAAAGAAACCTCACCCAAGTCCCAGTCGTGACACCGGGCCCGACCTCAAGACCATTAATGGAGAGACTCCTCCCTGATATCGGTGCAATGAGCCGCTCTGACATTGCTTCCCCCTTCCCTTATGGACACCTGGTGATTGTTGACTATGTTTGGATTAATATCACGGCCGTCTCCATAGCAACCTGCTGTGTTATCCTGACTATACTCTGCGAAATGAGGCACAAAGACTATAATGCCAGGCAAAGCGACGGACAAAGGTTTACGGACACATACTTCCACAGAAACTATACAAACAAGCCCACACGCACCCAACCCCCGTCATACGCCTCCGCCTTCGTATGTCGTGATGTGTGCTCATATGTGCTTATGTGTGCTGAGGTTTGGTCCTAGAGATTGGGGGGGTGGCTTTTTAATCTCCCTTCTCCCTCCTCGTGTTTTCTATTTCCAATATTTTACAGCACCTGTCCTGTACCACATGTCATATTATATTTTTATGTTCCTGGACGGGTTGACTGTATTCAAATCACATTTTACTAAGTGCATTCTCAAATAAAGCATCATCTGTCTTCTCCGGTGCTTTCTGTGGGAAAATGTCTGTAAATGGGGATCACTACAAACAATTACCTGGCTGACAGAGGCGGGTAGAGATGTCCGATAAAGTAGAGATGTCCGATAATTTCGGACTGCCGATATTTCCGGCCGATAAATGCTTTAACATTTTTCCGGGGTGTACCCCGCCTTCCGCCCGATTGTAGCTGAGATAGTCACCAGCGCCCCCCGCCACCCCGAAGGGAATAAGCGGTAGAAAATGGATGGATAGATGCTTTAAAATGTAAAATCAGAAAATATCGGTATCGGTTTCAAAAACGCAGCTGTACAGAGTGGTACATGGACGTAGAGAGAAGTACAGAGCAGTTGCGTCTCACAGTCATACATGCCAACTCTCCCGATTTTTCCGGGAGACTCCCGAATTTCAGTGCCCCTCCAGAAAATCTCCCGGGGTAACCATTCTCAGGAAATCCTCCCGATTTCCACCCAGACAACAACATCGGGGGCGTGACTTAAAGGAACTGTCTTTGCGTGCCGGCCCAGTCACATAATAAATACAGCTTTTTACACACACAAGTGAATGGAAGGCATACTTGGTCAACAATCAATCAAGTAATCAATGTTCATTTATATAGCCCTAAATCACTAGTGCCTCAGAGGGCTGCACAAACCACAACACAAACCACTACGACATCCTCGGTAGGCCCACATAAGGGCAAGGAAAACTCACACCCAGTGGGACGTTGGTGACAATGATGACCCGGTGGGACGTCGGTGAAAATGAGGACTATGAAAACCTTGGAGAGGACCCTCTAGGGGACCGAAAGCAATGGATGTCGAGCGTGTCTAACATGATACTGTGAAAAGTTCAGTCCATAGTACAAGTCACACTGAGGGTGGCCGTATAAACAACTTTAACACTGTTACAAATATGCCCCACACTGTGAACCCGCACCAAACAAGGATGACAAACACATTTCGGGGGAAACATCCGCACCGCACCGCAACTCAACATAAACACAACAGAACAAATACCCAGAACCCCTTGTAACACTAACTCGCTACCCCCTGGTCAGGCGCACCCTCACCACCCTCCACCCCCCTGCTCATCTCAACTTCCTCATGCTCTCACAGAGAGAGCATGTCCCAAATTCCAAACTGCTGTTTTGAGGCATGTTAAAAAAAATAATTCACTTTGTGACTTCAATAATAAATATGGCAGTGCCATGTTGGCACTTTTTTTCCATAACTTGAGTTTATTTATTTGGGAAAACCTTGTTACATTGTTTAATGCATCCACTGGGGCGTCACAAAAAAAAAAAAGAGGCATAATAATGTGTAAATTCCACGACTGTATATATCGGAATCGGTAATCAAGAGCTGGACAATATCGGAATTTTGGATATCAGCAAAAAATCCATTATCGGACATCTCTATTAAAAAGTAAATGTAAAGTAAGTAAATGCAGCACATGGAGCAAGATGCAGAAGTTGACAAGCTGTGACGCTAACGAGATTGAAACAACACAAAAAACATGTGCTTATTAAATGAAAGAATCAATGGAAGAGTGTTACATCAGAGATTTCACGGTTACTACCAGGAAACCTACACGTACATTGATGAGAGTTAGAAAGAGTACAACTAACCAGGCAATAGATCACCTGGCGTTACAAGTGATGCACATACACTATATTGCCAGAAGTATTTGGCCACACATCCAAATGATCAGAACCAGGTGTCAGTAATCACTTGGCCCGGCCACAGGTGTATACAATCAAGCACTTATGCTGTTTCTACAAATATTTGTGAAAGAATGAGTTTGAGTTAAAGTTAAAGTACCAATGATTGTCTCACACACACACACTAGGTGTGGCGAAATCATTGTCTTCATTGGACCCATCACCCATGATCACCCCTTGGTAGGTGAGGGGAGCAGTGGGCAGCAGCGGTGGCCACACCCAGGAATCATTTTTGGTGTTTTAACCCCCAATTCCAACCCTTTATGCTGAGTGCCAAACAGGGAGGTAATGGGTCCCATTTTTATAGAGCGTGGAACTGTTATAGGATGCCACCTGTGAAACAAATCCAGTCTAGAAATGTCCTCGCTCCTAAATATTCCAAAGTCAACTAATTATAATCTTTATTATAAGAAAATGGAATAGTTTGGGAACAACAGCAACAAAGCCACAAAATGGTAGGCCAAGTAAACTGACAGAGAGGGCTCACGAATGCTGAAGCTTATAGTGCATAGAGGTCGCTGACTATCTGCACAGTCAGTTGCTACAGAGCTCCAAACTTCACGTATCTTGTAATTAGCCCATTGACAGTACGCAGAGATCTTCATGGAATGGGTTTGCAGCTGCTTCTAAGGCAGGGGTCGGCCACCCGCCGCTCTGGAGCCCCATGCGGCTCTTTGGCAACTCTGATGTGGCTCAGCTGCATAATCTCCGACCCCCCAGACTGTAACAGGGGGATTCCGGATTTCAGTTCCTCTCCAGGATATCACCTGGCGTCAACGTTCTCCGATTTTCACTCTGACTACAACATTGAGGGCGTGCCGTGATGGCTTTACTTTTAACGTCCTCTACAACGTGTCATCCATCCGCTTTTACGCAATGTTATCTGCATGCCATCCGGACGCATGCATTTCATTGCTTCATTCGTCATGTGTACGAGATTGCAAGTCATACTGGGTGATACAGGTTACACTGAAGGTTGTGATATAAACAACTTTAAGACTCTTACTAATATGCACCACACTGTGAGCCCACACCAAACAAAAATGACAAACACATTTCGGGAGAACATCCTCAGAGTAAGACAACATAAACACAACACAACAGATGCCCAGAATCCTTTGCATCCATGACTTTTCCTGACTATATTAAACACCCCCGCGCCACCAACCCCGCCCACCTCAACCGATGCATGGAATATTTCAAATTCAAAGTGCACTTTAATGTAATGTCTGTGTTGATTGGTAAATTTCAACTTGAAATAAAAGTCGTCAGTCTTCAGCCTTCAGAAATAATTATTTGTTTACTGCGGAATGTTTGTGATGACAAGAAAAAAAAAAAATTAAATTTGAGGGATAAAAGATGTTCCCTGACACAAAATGTACTGAAAAAAAAGCAAAACCGGGGTAAGGAACGTAGCGTGATTTACCTGTGCTGGTCCACCTCAAGTAAACGCAATTACAGTATTTTTATGAAGAAATTGACAGTTACCACCTGTTAGCATATATTACCTCGATCAAACATGGAGGAAATTTCTGGTACAAGATACTGTAATAGTACGTAGTAGGCATGCAACGGTCGGTACTCGCTATAATGCACGGGACAATCTGACTTTAATCAAAAATAAAAAAAATATGTTATTAATTGAGATGGTATGATAGGAAAAAATGTATAATAAAATTACAAGTTTATTCAATGTTAATTTAAAAAAAAGCCTCAAACCTTTGGGACTTTTGCCGCAACATTCTGAAAAAGATGCCACAATTTCAGGCATTTTAGTAAGCGTCGATAACATAAAAAGCCAGTGATGTCCGGGAGGGACAGTATACCAATGCCCATCACCCTTTCAGGTAGCCACCGGCGGTTAAGTTAAAGGATCAAAATAAGTAATTTACGTCTTCCCATGATTAATATGATATTTTTTTGTGATTTAACGAAAGAGTTAATGCATTAAATTTCACATTCCTAATTTCAACACAGACATTTCCGTGTGGCCTTAAGCACACTGCAGGAATCAAATGCATTTGCACTGTGCAACATTCATGCAGCATCCGCAGCTTCATTTCAGAACACAAGAGAGAACACCCGATTATCGTAGGTCACTGCTCTTATTCCAATAATTGGGAACAGAACGAGCTGTCATGTACGGTACAGAAGGCATATTCTCTTACTTGCTACTCTGTCAAATGCAGTTGATATTTGAATATTGGCTAAACCTTAAAGGCCTACTGAAATGAGATTTTCTTTTTTAAACGGGGATAGCAGGTCCATTCTATGTGTCATACTTGATCATTTCGCGATATTGCCATATTTTTGCTGAAAGGGTTTAGTAGAGAACATCCACGATAAAGTTTGCAACTTTCGGTGCTAAGAGAAAAACCCTGCCTCTACCGGAAGTCGCAGACGATGACGTCACACGTGTTGGGGCTCCTCACATATTCACATTGTTTTTAATGGGAGCCTCCAACACAAAGTGCTATTCGGACCGAGAAAACGACCATTTCCCCATTAATTTGAGCGTGGATGAAAGATTTGATAGCGACGGACTACAAAAAAAAAATGATAAAAAAAAAAAGTAAAAAAAAAAAAATGTGATTGCATTGGGATGGATTCCGATGTTTTTAGAGACATTTACCAGGATAATTCTGGGAAATCCCTTATCTTTCTATTGTGTTGCTAGCATTTTAGTGAGTTAAATAGTACCTGATAGTCGGCGGTATACGTCCACGGGTGTCTTGACGCCAATGTCTCAGGGAAGTCGACGGCAGCTTTATGGACGGCACAAGCTCAGCTTTTTTCCGGTAAGAAGCGACTTTTTACCATAATTTTCTCACCGAAACCTACTGGTTGACATTCCGTCGTGATTCATGTTGGCTTGACCGCGCTCTGATCCATAGTAAAGTTTCACCTCCGGGAATTTTAAACAAGGAATCACCGTGTGTTTGTGTGGCTAAAGTCTAAAGCTTCCCAACTCCATCTTTCTACAGTGACTTCTCCAATATTAATTGAACAAATTTGCAAAAGATTCAGCAACACAGATCTTCAAAATACTGTGTAATTATGCCGTTAAAGCAGACGACTTTTAGCTCTGTGTGTGTGCAGTGTTCATATTTCATTAAAACCCGTGACGTCTTGCGTACACGTCATCATTACACAACGTTTTCAAGAGGAAACTCCCGGGAAATTTAAAATTGTAATTTAGTAAACTAAAAAGGCCGTATTGGCATGTGTTGCAATGTTAATATTTCATCATTGATATATAAGCTATCAGACTGCGTGGTGGGTAGTAGTGGGTTTCAGTGGGCCTTTAAAAAGGATGTTCTATCTTTACTTGATTTGCTTTCAAGATTTATCATAAATAAATCCCAGAAGTTGTTGAGAATATTAGCAAGTGGCCAACAACATGCAGCAGGTGACAGAACACTTAGACGTGCGACGTGCAGCACATCAGCACAATCTCCTGACAGCTAATCTAATGAAGTAGCTCTTCTCATCACTGGCCGCCAAGTGGCAACACTTTGTCAAGGCTCTTTAGCATCTCATCCTGATGAACAAGGCACCCTTTTGTGACTGCGAGAGAGACGGCAGGCTGTTAATCACTTGCAATGTAAAGACTCAGACTCCTGTCGCCGCACAATGTGTGACAAGTGAGATACGTGCATCTAGAATTTTACCTTGAACCTATATTTCTATAACATACCCTTTTTTTTAAAATTATTTTTAAACTTTCAATTAGGGATATCCCGATCACCATTTTTGAACTCGAATCAGATTAGATTTTCGAACCCTGATCTGATACTTTGACAATTAAATTATATTAGTGACACTGTTTAACTAAATTAAACACAATAACACATTATTATAAAGCTTATCTTATCAAATGTAGAACTTTATGGTATTGTTGTAAATCAGATGATTAAATTGCTGGTATTCAATGATATACATATATATATATATATATACATATATATATATATATATATATATATATATATATATATATATATATATATATATATATATATATATATATATATATATATATATATATGTATATATATATATATATATATATATATATATATATATATATATATATATATATATATATATATATATATATATATATATATATATATATATATATACATATACACACAGTTGTGATCAAAATTATTCAACCCCCACACAATTTTGGTGTTTTAGCAAGTTGGACATTTATTCCGTATTTTATTTATAGTCATATCAAATAAAGATGTGTCAAATAGACAAATGCAACTTAAATTGTAACACTGTATTTTACAAAATACCAAAAAAGGACGTTTATCTTAATATCCCATTGACAAAATTATTCAACCCCTTGAAGATCATAACTCTTAAGAACAGAATTTGAATAAGGTCTTTTCAATCAGGTGTTGAAAACACCTGTAGATGTGATTAGAACCATAACGAGCAACAATTACACTGATTGAAAAAGACGGTGACGCTCAGCTTCTTGTAAATGGTCAATGGTGTATTTGCAACATGGTGAATTCCAGGGAGTGGTCAAAGAAGTCAAGAGAGTAGGTAATTTCTCTTCATAAGAAAGGATATGGATTTAAGAAAATAGCAAAGACATTACACATTCCAAGAGACACAGTTGGGAGCATAATACGCAAGTTTAAAGCTAAAGACACAGTGGAAACACTAGCTGGGCGTGGTAAAAAGAGGATGCTGTGTGCGTACAGTGGTAAAAAACCCCCGGGTAACAGCTGAAGAACTACAACAGGACATTGCAGAGGGAGGAACGCAGGTTTCATCCCAGACAATAAAGCGCACTACGAGATGAAGGCCTCCATGCCAGAACTCCCAGGCGCACCCCACTTCTGACTACCAGGCACAAGTAAAATAGACTCCAGTATGCCAAAAATCATCTGGAAAAAAACCAAAGATTTTGGGAAACTGGAGTGTTAAGACAAAACTGGAACTCTTTGGGCCTATGAATCAACGTTATGTCTGGAGGAGAAAAAAATGAAGCTTATACTGTTAAGCATGGTGGGGGGTCAAACATGCCCTGGGGCTGTTTCTCTGCCTCAGGTACCGGGAATCTCCAGCGCGTTCGAGGCATTATGAATTCTATTTCCTACAAGGATATATTAGCTGCAAATGTCATGAAGTCAGTGACGAAGCTGAGGCTTGGGAGACGTTGGACCTTCCAACAGGACAACGATCCCAAGCATACCTCCAAATCAACATCAGAGTGGTTGCATAAGAAGGGCTGGAAGACTCTGGAGTGGCCTTCACATTCGCCAGACCTAAATCCTATAGAAAACCTGTGGTGGGACTTGAAGAAGGCAGTTGCAGCACGCAAGCCCAAGAATATGAATGAACTCCAGGCCTTTGCCCAAGAGGAATGGGCTAAAATACCTGTAGATCGTTGCAAGAAGCTTGTGTCCGGTTATGTATCACGTTTGAAGGATGTAATTACTGCCAAAGGGTGTTCTACTAAGTACTAAAGATGCATCTAACTAGGGGGTTGAATAATTTTGTCTAAGAGGTATTAAGAAAAATGTCCTTTTTTGCTATTTTGTAAAATACAGTGTTAAAATTTAAGTTGCATTTGTGTATTTGACACATCTTTATTTGATATGACTATAAACACAATACAGAATAAATGTCCAACTTGCTAAAACACCAAAATTGTGTGGGGGTTGAATAATTTGGATCACAACTATATATATATATATATATATATATATATATATATACATATATATATATATAGATATATCTATATATATATATATAAATATATATATATATATATAGATATATCTATCTATATATATATATATATATATATATATATATATATATATATATATATATATATATATATATATATATATATATATATATATATATATATATATATATATATATATATATATATATAGGGCTTCACGGTGGCAGATGGGTTAGTGCGTCTGCCTCACAATACGAAGGTCCTGCAGTCCTGGGTTCAAATCCAGGCTCGGGATCTTTCTGTGTGGAGTTTGCATGTTCTCCCCGTGAATGCGTGGTACTCCGGCTTCCTCCCACTTCCAAAGACATGCACCTGGGAATAGGTTAATTGGCAACACTAAATTGGCCCTAGTGTGTGAATGTGAGTGTGAATGTTGTCTGTCTATCTGTGTTGGCCCTGCGATGAGGTGGCGACTTGTCCAGGGTGTACCCCGCCTTCCGCCCGATTGTAGCTGAGATAGGCGCCAGCGCCCCCCGCGACCCCAAAAGGGAATAAGCGGTAGAAAATGGATGGATGGATATATATATATATATATATATATATATAGATATATCTATATATATATATATATATATATATATATATATATATATATATATTACAAAATAAAGTGTCTAGTGCACAATAATTTAACAAAAAGTAATATTGCTGCAATTTCAATCATTTGGGTTTTGCTCTCAAAGGGTAAATGGGTCATACTTGTATAGCGCTTTTCTACCTTCAAGGTACTCAAGGCGCGTTGACACTATTTCCACATTCACAAACACATTCACACACTGATGGCGGGAGCTGCCATGCAAGGCCCTAACCACGACCCATCAGGAGCACAAGGGTTAAGTTTCTTGCTTCTACCAACCGACGTGACTCGGTTGGTAGAAGCTGGGGATTGAACCAGGAACCCTCAGTTGCTGGCAAAGCCACTCTCCCAACCGCACCACATCGTCCCCATCAAAGCCTTCCTGTATCCAGATACTTACACTTTGACTTTGTGAACAATTACAAAATGTGTGATTATAAGGTCAAGACAAAGAAAATAATCAATCTAATGATATCATTTGGTATCATTAACATACCGATACTACATTAGATATCGTTTGTATTGACAATCCCCACCAAATATTACATTGAAGCTTTAGCGATTAGCCTTTAATGTCATACTGTGTGTGTGTGTGTGTGTGTTTGTGTGTGTGTTTACCATAGCAATCATTTATTTTCCTCTATTCATATGTTGTATGCTTGCATGTTCGAAATAAACTCATACTCACTCATTCCTCCAGTGACTTGGAATAAACTTTGTTTACTTTCCACCATGGCGGTGAGGGTTAGTATCTTAGAAGTAGATGGACGGCGTGTTCATTGCAGCTTGCTCTCAAATAGTGAAACCTCACCAACAATAACAATTCCTATTGTTCCCCGACAGAGAAGTAGTACAAAGAAAAAAATCAAAGAAGTCTGCTCTCCAAGGTACTTGCTGTATGTTATTTTTACAGTCCCTCTCCACTCGCCAGAAAGATTGCGGCTTCACTATAATACACCTTTTTAAACCATATGTTTGGTTTAAATTAAGTCTTATTTATGTCTCATATGTATTACAGTTGTGGTGATTGAAAAGAAGACTTACATTAGGCTTACGCTTCACTGCTTACACTTGACCAACTTTTGGCAGAACACATTTTTTATGCACTTTATCGGCAGCTTCAGACTCATCAATGACATATCTCCACATTGATGAGTGTATTATGTGAGCGACATAAAAAAATAAAACAGTGGGACCAAGTACCAGGACTCCAAAGAAGAAGTGAACACATTCTGAAATGCTTGTCACACTATAGTTTCTAAAGAAGTCCTGCACATGTTTCATCCTATTCCTTAAGAATTATTTGTGTATGTTAACTATTCATGCAATGGTACCCACCCTGTCTTTTCTTTGACAACATCAATCAAAGTTTATTTATATAGCCCTTAATCACGAATGTCCCAAACGGCTATGCAAACCACAACAAAATCCTCGGCTCTGATCCCACATCAGGGCAAGAAAAAAACTCACCCAATGGGAGAACAAGAACTCTCGGAAGGGACTGCAGATGTGTGCCGAGTGGATACGATTAAAATATTGTGAGAGTCCAGTCCAATGGGAGGCCAGGGTCCTGTTCCATCCTGGATCCCAGCTTGGAACAGCTAGCGCATTCTCCCTGGAAACTGATCCATGGCCACTTAATAACCTCTTCACGTGGAAGAGGGTAGCAGAGCAGACCCGATAGACGGCATATCAACTGTTCTAAAAAAACGGGACTATTCAAAGGCTAGAGTATATAAATGAGTTTTAAGATGGGACTTCTAACTCTGATCGGTAGGGCATTCTACAGTATTGGAGCCGGAACGGAAAACACGTTATTGCCAACAGACTTTTTTTGGGCTCTCGGAATCATTAATAAGCCGGAAATCTTAGAACGCAGATATCTGGCCAGGCCATATGGTACAATACAATCAGCAAGATGGGATGGAGCAAGACCTTTTAGTATTTTATACGTACAGTAAGTAGTAAAACCATCCTAAGTACACAGGAAGACAGTGCAGGTGAACTAGTCTAAAGTCTAGCAGCCGCATTTTATACTAACTGTAATCTTTTAATGCTAGACATGGGGAGACCTAAAAATTATTTGTTACGGTAATGGATAATTGACATAACGAACGCATGAATAATAATCCCAGCGTTGTTTGTTGACAGAATTGGACACACTTTAGCGATATTACAGAGATGAAAGAAGGCTGTTCGAGGAACACTCTAAATGTGTGACTCAAATGAGAGAGTTGAGTCGAAGATAATACCAAGATTCTTTAACCGAGTCGCTTTTTACAATTGTTTAGTTGTCAAATATGGAATTGTTTAATAAGTGCCGGTGTCTAGTAGGACCTATAATCAACATTTCCATTTTCTTTTAGATAAGATGCAAAATGTTACTGGGCGTCCTTTGTTTAATTTCATTAAGACACGCCTCCAGGTGACTACAATCTGGCGTGTTGGTCAGCTTCAAGGGCATGTAGAGTTGGGTGTCATCAGCATAAAAGTGAAAGCCAACACCGTATTTTCATATGTTTATTTATTTATTTAATTTTTATTTTTTTTATTGATTTTATTTATTTATTTATTTTTTTGATGTATACATTTTTAGTTGTTGTTGTGTTTTGTTTTTGGTTTGTTTTTTTTCCCTCCCTCAGGGGGAACTTTGACAGGGCGGTTGCTGGTTGTTCCATCTCCATCGTTGGGGTCTGTGCGGGTGGGGTAGGTGGTTCCCGCGGCCCTGCGCTGGATGGTCCTGTGGCGGCCGACTAGGGTGGGGTGGCCTGGTGCTCCCCGGGGGTGGGGGTGGGTTCGTGGGGGTCCGGGTGCTGGTGGGGCGGGGAGTGTCACTGGGTTCCCCCGGGTGGGGCGTCCCGTCTTTCTGCCCGGGTGGGGGGTTGTCTCTTGTTGACTTGGGGTCTGGCCGTCTGCTGCTTCTCTCGTGCCCTGTGTTCTGCCGGGCGCGTCTGTCTGAGGCCTGCTGCTGGCTCTTCCGAGCGGAATGTACATATACACATTCTGTTCGTATACAAGTACATATACATACATACACTCATGCACATAATCACGTTTCATCAAACATATATCAACGTTGTTGCCCTAGGGCAGGGGTCGGCAACCCGCGGCTCCGGAGCGGCATGCGGCTCTGTGGCAACTCTGATGCGGCTCAGCTGCACAATCGCCGACCCCCCAGATTGTTGCGGGGAGATTCCAGAATTCAATGCCTCTCCGGGCATCACCCGGAGTCAACATTCTCCAATTTTCACTCGGACTACAATATCGAGGGCGTGCCATGATGATATTACTCTTAACGTCCTCTTGAACGTCATCGCGCCCGCCATTCACGGAATGCTATTTGCGTCCTCTTGAACGTCATCACGCCCGCCATTCCCGGAATGCTATTTGCGTGCCGACCGGACACATGCATTTCGCTGCTTCTATCGGCACATGTATGAGATTGCAAGGCTTACTGGGTGACACAGAGTACACTGACGGTTGTGATATAAACAAGTTTAACACTCCTACTAATATGCACCCCATTGTGAACCCACACAAAAGAAGAATGACAAACACATTTCGGGAGAAAATCCTCACAGTAACACAACATAAATGCAACACAACAAATACCCAGAATCCTTTGCATTGATGACACTTCCTGACTATGTTATACACCCCGAGAGCACCAACCCCCCCCCCCGCGTGGTTGAGGTGGGCGGGGTTTGGTGCTCGCGGGGTGTATAACATAGTCAGGAAGTGTCATCAATGCAAAGGATTCTGGGTATTTGTTGTGTTGCGTTTATGTTGTGTTACTGCGAGGATTTTCTCCCGAAATGTGTTTGTCATTCTTCTTTTGTGTGGGTTCACAATGTGGCACATATTAGTAGGAGTGTTAAAGTTGTTTATAACACAACCGTCAGTGTACTCTGTGTCACCCAGTGTGCCTTCCAGTCGTGTGCGTGCATCTGCGGAAGCCTCTCACAACGTGTTGCTGGACTGGCAAGTAGTTTGTATATGTTGTGGAAGGTGTTTAAGGCAATGGCTTCATAGCATGCCCTTATTCTTGTCATCTGGGTGACCACCAGCAGATATCGGCGAGAATAGTTGCGGGCCCCATTGTCTTCCTCATTTTGTGAAACGGGTCGAAATGGCTATTTGAGTGGTAAAGGTTGCCGACCCCTGCCCTAGAGTAAACTGGGTAACACATGGCATACTGACAAAGCTTAACCTTTTGTTACTATAACAATCTAAAAGATTAATATAGGTTGCCTCTCTCTCTTCCCCTCCATCTTTTGGTATTCCTTTTTTTTGTTTATCTTTCTAGTTATCATTTTGTATACGTATTGTCGCATTTGATCAACTGTATTGTTGATAATAGAGGTAAACTATTGGTATTGTTCATAATCAATAGCGCTTTTTCTATTGGTATTTGAATTGCTCCAGTTGTAGTGTAAAAATGCTCATTGTCATTTCTATATTATTATTTATTTCACTAACTGTTTCTTTGCTATCACTTTTACGATCATGTAAAGGTAAGTGCTGGTGTTGTTCTATTGTGTTTGTTGTTATTTTTGTGTTTGCTGTTGTTGTTTTTATCTCTCTGTGTAATCCCACTCTTATCCCAACAATTTCCCCCTCTGTCTTCCTTTTTTTCTCTTCTATTCCCTCCTGCTTCGGCCCGGCTGCACCAAATGATAATATAAATACATTTAATAAAGTCAAATTCAAATAAGGCAACAAGAGAAGTATCCTACACTTCTCTTTTTTGTAAAGTAAATCTGAACAGCCGATATGGGCATCTACCTTAACTAAATGATTTGCCTGAGAAGCTGGACAGGACAAAAAAATAAAAATAAATAAATATGTTGTCACCAAGCGGCAATATATAGATGCTGAAGACTGCAGGGCCAAGAACCGAACCCTGTGCGACTCTGCACATTACCTTAACATACTCCGAGGTCACATTGTTATGGGAGACACACTTCATCTTGTCAGTAAGAAGGGATTAAATAAAGAAAAAGCTAAGTCTGAAATACCCATTTGTGTTTTGATACGTTCTAACAGAATGTTATGATTGACGGTATCATCAAGCAGCAGCAACACAGATGACGCATCAGCATCCATAGTTAGCAACAAATCATTAGTCACTTTTTCTGACGGCTGTCTCAGTAGAGTGATTTGCCCTGAAACCAGACGGAAAGGGTTCACATAGATTTTTAGACTAAGTGTTCATTTAGCTGCTGTGCAATCATTTTTTGGTGGATTTAAGAGATAAAGGGAAGGTGGGACACCAGCCAGTAGTTTATCATTAGGTCATAATCGAGGTTAGGTGTTTGGAGCAGCTAATGAAAAAACAATGTTTTAAATGCTAGGGTAACAGTACCAGAGGAAAGTGATAAGTTTTTGCACTGATGGTCCAAATATTACACAAACAGCTCCTGGATAAGTTACCCAGGAAGTGGGTCAAGGAAACATGTTGTTTGATTTGTTCTATCTTTGAGTCGCAGGATTTGTTCTATTGCTCGCTCCTCAAAAAGAAAGACATTCTTTTGGAGGGTATTATCCGTTGCACATACATTATAGTTACAATAAAAAGGTTACAATGTAAAGCTGAACGTTGAATAACGCAAATGAAGTGCTGTTTCACTGAGCTGTCAGCTTAAGGGGAGACATATCTAACACTTTTAATTATATTCCAACAAACATATCTACAATTCAAAATTGTTGCACAATAGTTTCTCTATCAAAAAACACTCAAACACTTTGCTGTCAACCAACCAAATTAAGTTGCGAGTCAAAATCAAAAGTAAGATACTTTGAAACTCAGCAGATCAGTCAAATGCTCTTTCATTTGCCTCAGAAAGAAGCTTTTATTTTGGTGTGCAATAGACACAACTTAACTCACCATGACCTCCACACACAATATCTTCTAGTTCCATCTTCTCACTGAAGGTTGAAGGTCATGGTTTGCCAGCACTGGTTTTTGAGCTGTTACTTTACAGTCCTGATAGCATTTATTGTCCCATCAGTGTCTTGGTCTTCCTTGTTTCAATTTCCCCTCTATTTTCCTCTCCAGGTGTTGAGTTGGAAACAAATTATGTGTGATTGTATATATTTTTCCTGCATTGTTGATGACATCCAATTGGATTTGCAGATCGTTTTCATTTTCAGTAAGCAGTGCAGTGTCAACTGCATATCTCAGGTTGTTGACACTTTTGGCCATTCTTACAAATGGCTCTCAGAATTTAATTTTTTTTAAATATTTGTTAGGTGGAGATATTACACAGGGATGGAGAGAGAAAGCATCCTTGGTGCACATGTAACAGAGACCAGCCAGGCTGGGGCCTGTGTATGTTGGTAAATCTCACTGCCTGACAACCTTAAGATCAGTACTGGCTATTGGGTTGATAGCCCAGGGTTTTTGCTTGGTAACTAGCACGCTTGTCTCTCCTGAGACAAGAGGACCAGGTCTGGGCGCAGGTTTGTCCCTGCAATTTTGGGTGGGAAGATAAGCCTCTGGCTGAGGTCTACTCGCATTTCCCAATCTCGGGCTGCGTTAATTCGGCCTAAGTCTGGAGGTGTTGGTTTGGTCCACAGTTCTCTCCTTACCGGATGAAAGTTGTTTTGCGTGGGAAGGTAGCCTGAGCATTTAGAGGCATGGCTTTGGTGACTGACTACTCTCTTATTCTCAAGTTCAGCGGCCAAGCACTTCAGTACTTGGTTGTGGTGCCAGGTTGTTTCTCCCTTGAGTCAGACTGGTCTTGCAACCCTCCAAGATGTGTTTGAGGGTTGCTGGGGCTGTACACTGGGGACAGGCTACCAACCTACATCTCTCCATACCAGAGATGTAGGTTGGTTGGAAAGGGGAGGACATAATATGTGGCTCTAATGATGAAACTTAAGTCTATTAGACTCCATGCTCCATATTTTGTTCCACTTGATTTTTCTCCTCTCCAGGCCCTCCCACTTCATCCAGCTGCCCTGCTGGGCTTGGGAGACTGCCCTGGCACACCTGGGTGCTTCTCCCGGTGGCACACTTCCTCCACCACCATGTGCCGCCGTTCGGTTGCAGTTGCCTTTTGCCACGTGGGTGTTGTTTTTTCCAAACGAATGTCCCTTCTGCCATTCAGGACTATATCCCGGTGTCTTAGGGCAGTCTTTGCCACTGCAACTGCTGCAGACGGATTCCATTTCCTCTCTGCCGCTAAGGTTGGAGCAGCACCTCTGACGAATGGGTCCCGGGATTCTCTGAGAGTCATTTCCAGCCTTGATTTGGCACATTTGTACTCCTCCACCACGCTTGAAATTGGTATGAAGAGGGCTCCGTTGCCATACAAGCCTACGCTGCTAAGACATTTCGGCAGTCCAAGCCACTTCCTCATTTGTGCATTCACCAGCCTCTCCAGCTGATTGGCATGGGATAAAGCGACATCATTGGTGAAAATTGTTCACATGAGACGGTGCAGCAGCCCAAACTGAAAGCACCACAGCTTCACCTTCCCAGGAAGAGCGGCGTTATTGATCTGCTTGAGGACGCGGATTTTATCCTGCCTGACTTGGTCTACCTGCTTTAAGTCTTTGAGTTCTGCGCTATACCAGCGACCAAGGCTTTTGATAGGCTTTTCCAGAACTGTTGGTATTGGCTCATTGTTGATGTGGAACCTCTCATTGGTGAGCTGGCTCTTGATGATGGAGATACTGTGGGGTTGGCTGATTTAACCTCCATTTGTGCCCATTTAATGTTTCCCTGGAGTTTATCCAGCAGGCGTTTGGTGCATGCGTTTGTTGTTGTTATTGTCGTCATGTCATCCATGTACGCTCTTATTGGAGGAACACCCAGCCCGCTTTTCAACCGCTCCCCTCAAACCACCCATCGTGATGCTTGAATAATGAGCTCCATTGCCATGGTAAACGCCAGTGGAGAGATGGTGCAGCCCGCCATTATGCCTATCTAGAAGTGTTGCCAGGCAGTTGTACTGGTCTGTGCTGTGACACAGAACTGGAGGTCCTGGAAGTAGGCTTTGACCATCCTTGTGATGCCCTCAAGGACTTGGAAGAAATTGAACGCTGTCCATAGAATCTCATGAGGCACTGAGCCCGAAGGCATTGGCAAGATCTAAGAAAACCGCATGCAGGTCTTTCCTGTCCTTCTTGGCCGTCTGTACCTGGTGCCTAATGACATCTGTGTGTTTCAGGCATCCTGAGAAAAACCGCCAATCCCTGCCTTCTGCCTTTTTCCTTCCACATTTAGAAGACTGATCTGGCGGAACTGGTCGATGGTTGAGGAAATTCTTCTCTTAGGGAATCAGGATCCCTCCTGCTCTTCACCATGCCTTTGATAAAATTAATTTTTCCAACACGCCACTTTCATCAGCTTCCAGAGGTACTACAAGATTCCTGGAGTATTCTTAAAGAGCCTAAATGGAACAACGTTGTGTCCAGTGGTTGAAGCTGTTCTTGCCCGCTTTACAGTGCTCTTAACTTCTCTCCATGTGGGGGGCCTCGTTTCGCTCAGATGATTGAATTGGTGGCATGTCATCTGGATGCTGGCTGGCACAAGCCTCTGGCTGTCAGAGTAGGTCTTCCTCAGGTGCTCCTCTAGTTCCCTTATGGGTACTTTGAGGATCACAGTTTTCTCCTTGACAAAAAGGTCTTTGACGAACTTGTAGGGATCTATGTAGAAAGCAGTCCTCGTTCGCTCTTTCTTCTTATGATGCTTTTTCAGGCACTCTGCTCTTCGCAGTGTTGCAAGACACTGCTTGATATCGCCCTGTGGTGCTTTATAAGTCCTTTCCTTTCCATTTCTGTGGCCTTTTTCCACTGCTTTCTCAGGCCCCTTCTTTCTTTCACAAGTCTTTCAAACTCTTGTTGTCCCCTGGACTTGAGAGGGACTGACGGTTCTGTTTGTGTCCTAAGGTTCTTACTTTTCACCCCAAATCTCTCCGCTCCATAGCTGTATGAATACACATTCTTGTGTAGTTCCCAAATGTTTTATTTTGTTAAATTCTATAGAATTGTTTTTATTTATTTATTTTCAAAGTTTTTTTTTTCTGTGCTATGTGCCTCTTAACACCCAACTGTTGGCCTTGTGATGCCATGTTAGTTCTAAACTAAACAAAATAGATGCTAATCCATCTGTAATTGTTGTTTTTTCAAATAAGAATAGCTAATAGAGCTGATAAAGGACCAAATCATTAAGCAGAATCGAGAATGGAATCGGATCCGGAATTTTTTTAATCAATTTTCATCCCTATGTTTGAGTATGCAGACAAATTATTCACTGTAGTTTAGGTATGTTACAGTAAATTCCCTAGATACTGTGTTTTATGTATTACATGAGATAAACTGTCTTTGAATGACCAATATTGTTGTGTTTAAAGCCAAATTATGTTTATGGTGGCATCAGACCTAAATGACACATGAACACAACTGTATTGCCGTATTTTTCAGATTATAAATCGCAGTTTTTTTCATAGTTTGGTCGGGGGTGCCACATATACTCCAGAGCGACTTATGTGTGAAACTATTAACACATTACCATAAAATATTAAATAATATAATTTATCTCATTTGCGGAAGAGACAAAGAAAATGTCAGCAATCTTCACACACACGTCATCAATCGTCACACACACGTCAAGTAATAAGAATTCGGCGGGCGAGGGTCATGGCTGAAGTGCATTGTGGGTCATGGGATGCTAACTGCTATATGCTATATGCTACTGCCGTAGATATTAAAATGGATCATTTCAATGTTGGCGGTAACTTATAAAAACTGAGAAGGGCTGAACAAAAATGGCACCAAAAAGGAAATCATGTACTGCAGATTACAAGTTGGACGTAGTGAAATATGCAACAGAAAACGACCAGAGGAAGCGGTGCATACCTTTGGAGTTGGCAGAGTTGTTTAGAAGCGACATTGAAGAAGAAAATTTCATTGGATTTATCGATCAGGAGTGACAGATTGTTTGGTAAACGTATAGCATGTTCTATATGTTATAGTTATTTGAATGACTCTTACCATAATATGTTACGCTAACATACCAGGCACGTTCTCCGTTAGTTATTTATGCGTCATATAACGTACACTTATTCAGCCTGTTGTTCACTATTCTTTATTTATTTTAAATTTCCTTTCAAATGTCTATTCTTGGTGTTGGATTTTATAAAATAAATGTCCCCCAAAAATGCGACTTTTGCTCCAGTGTGACATATATATGTTTTTTTTCCTTCTTTATAATGCATTTTCGTTTACTCCGGAGCGATTTATAATCCGAAAAAATCGGTAAATTGCATAACAGCCGAAAAAAAGGCATTTCCACTTCAAACAAAATAAATTTAGATAAACGGACAGTGTGTATTTATCATTTCTCTACTCGCATTCACATTTAAATACACATTTTTGTTGTTATACTATTTTTGTTTTGTTTGAAAGCCAACCATTTTACATGGAGGCCGACATGTGATAAATAAAAACGTTATCTATTTTCATAATTGTGAAATAAAGAGGCGGGTGTCTGAAGAAGAAAGAATAGCCTTGGTGCCTTGTTCCTGTATTAATATTTATCTGCTTTTCAAAGTAAGAGGAACACCCGCCCACCAACAAAACTTCTCTTTGTTACCTCTGTCCTGTCTACTTGGAAGACTTCCAATATTTAGGATAACTTCTCTTGTTCCTTTTCCGGTCATAAATCCACTTTCTGTAATTGATATTTCTTTCTCTGTTGTTGTTTTAGTCTGTTCATTATCATATGCAACAGTTTCAATATGTGGTTTTTCAGTCTTAATGTTCTGTATTCATTTCATTTGGTTGTCCTTGGTTTCTTTGAAAGTCTGTCAAAGATGGATTCATTCCCTGGTGTAAAACCTGTTTTTTATAGTAACTTCACTAGATTTAAAATACAATCCATCTAAATCGCTTTGAGATTTCAGTATTTCTGCTGAAATCAAGTCAGCCTTTCCATTTTTCATGTTCTTGACTACTCATTCAAGATATTTCTCATCGTTTTGTTTTGTTTACTTGAGGTGGCAATCCTTTATGATCTTGTATTGTTCCTGGATGTATTTTCAAATTTTTTATACAGTGTCTCCATCTTTATGGAATATTCTGCCATTTTTATTTTCTATTTTAATTTACCTGTCATAGCTCTGACTTTCTTGTGCAATTATTATTTGCTACACGTTTCTGTATCAATTTTCTCAATATCCTCACATTTCTCGTCCCTTTTTTTTTAATCTTCTTTACAAGACTGTTTGATTTCATTGCTTAGTTGGTGGTAATTTTCTGAATCTGCATTCTGCAATTTATTCTTCTTCAGTGTGGTTGTGGGTTTCAAGAGCTAGTGAGTTTTATATTTTATCTACAAAACCCATAACCAGTGAAGTTGGCACGTTGTGTAAATCGTAAATAAAACCAGAATGCAATTATTTGCAACCTATATTCAATTAAATTGACTGCAAAGAGAAGATACTTAACATTCAAACTGGAACGTTTATTTTTTGCAAATATTAGCTCATTTGGAATTTGATGCCTGTAACATGTTTTTAAAAAGCTGGCACAAGTGGCAAAAAGACTGAGAAAGTTGAAGAATGCTCATCAAACTTATTTGGAAAATCCCACAGGTGAACAGGCTAATTGGGAACAGGTGGGTGCCATGATTGCGTATAAAAGCAGCTTCCATGATATGCTCAGTCATTCACAAACAAGCATGGGGCGAGCGTCACCACTTTGTGAACAAATGCGTGAGCAAATTGTTTAAGAACAACATTTCTCAACCAGCTATTACAAGAAATTTAGGGATTTCACATCTACAGTCCGTGATATCATCAGAAAGTTCAGAGAATCTGGAGACATCACTGCACGTAAGCAGCAAGGATGAAAGCCCACATAGATTGCCCGTGACTTTCGATCCCTCAGGCTGTACTGGATTAAAAAGCGACATCAGTGTGTAAAGGATATCACCACACGGGCTCAGGAACACTTACGAAAACAACTGTCAGTAACTAGCAAAAAAGCCATTTATGAACATCACCCAGAAACACTGCCCTCTTTGCTGGGCCCGAGCTCATCTAAGATGAACTCATCTAAGTGTTTTGTGGTCTGACGAGTCCTCATTTCAAATTGTTTTTGAAAACTGTAGACGTTGTCTCCTCCGTACCAAAGAGGAAAAGAACCATCCGGATTGTTATAGGCGCAAAGTTGAAAAGCCAACATCTGTGATCGTATGGGGGTGTAGTAGTAGCCAAGGCATAGGTAGTCAACACATCTGTAAAGGCCCCATTAATACTGAAAGGTACTTATGTTGCCGTCCAAGCAACGTTATCATGGACGCCCCTGCTTATTTCAGCAAGACAATGCATAGCCACATGTTACAACAGCCTGGCTTCATAGTAAAAGAGCATGGGTACTGGACTGGCCTGCCTTTAGTCCATACCTGTCTCCCATTGAAAATGTGTGGCATAATATGAAGCCTAAAATACCACAACGGAGACTTCGGACTGTTGAACAACTTAAGCTGTACATCAAGCAAGAATGGGAAAGAACTCCATCCGAAAAGCTTCAAAAATTTCTCTCCTCAGTTCCCAAACGTTTACTAAGTGTTGTTAAAAGAAAAGTCCATGAAACACAGTGGTAAAAATGACCCTCTGCCAACTTTTTTGCAATGTGTTGCTGCCATTAAATTCTATATTATTATTTGCAAAAAAAAAAACTACTCAGTTCGAACATTAAATATATGGTCTTTGCAGTGCATTCAATTGTATATAAGTTAAAAAAGATTTGCAAATCATTATACTTTGTTTTTATTTACAAATTACAAAATGCGCCAACTTCACTGGTTTTGGGTTTTGTACTTCAACAGCATATCTTTGTTTAAAGTCTTCATTCAGCAGCATATCGGTATTGTATGTTTATTATTTCTAGCTTTACTGATATTCTTTAATTTCATTTAAATTTGACAATTTACTGGGTTGTGGTCTGATCCAGGCTTCACGGTGGCAGAGGGGTTAGTGCGTCTGCCTCACAATACGGAATTCCTGCAGTCCTGGGTTCAAATCCAGGCTCGGGATCTTTCTGTGTGGAGTTTGCATGTTCTCCCCGTGAATGCGTGGGTTCCCTCCGGGTACTCCAGCTTCCTCCCACTAACAAAGACATGCACCTGGGGATAGGTTGATTGGCAACACTAAATTGGGCCTAGTGTGTGAATGTGAGTGTGAATGTTGTCTGTCTCTCTGTGTTGGCCCTGCGATGAGGGGGCGACTTGTCCAGGGTGTACCCCCCCTTCCGCCCGATTGTAGCTGAGATAGGCGCCAGCGCCCCCCGCGACCCCAAAAGGGAATAAGCGGTAGGAAATGGATGGATGGATGGATGGTCTGATCCAATGTCGCCCCAGGATACAATCAAACATCCTTGATAATCTTTCTGATTTCTGTTTTGACCATAATGTAGTCTATCTGATTTCTGTGGATGTTGCCAGGACTTCTCCATCAATCGGTGTTTCTCCTCTTTAGTTAGTTTCCCATATGCTAAACTTTACTGTGGTGTGACTGTAAGCATTTTCAGTCTTCACATTGAACTATGATAATTTAATTTGAATCTGCATATTGTAGACCTTTGATTATGTCTTAGATTTGTTCGATTCATTATCAAAACGGTCGGTAGTTGGCTTGCATAATGTTGAAATATATATACTTTGCCTTCCTTCTGATCATTAGGATTATATCTGATAGGGGCCAGAATCCATTTACTGATTTTGCCAATTTTCTTTTTATCATAATTCCAGTACAATTTACATATTAATAGCCTCCTGGGTAGTACGGCATATACTCATTCAATTGGGGAGTTCCGTTCTCTGTCCTTCTTGATTCACTTATTTCCAGTATGTATTGCCATTACCTTGACCAGATTTGCCACTTTTCCTGGTTTATACATTGTATCAGAAAAGTATTCACTTTTTCCACGTTATGTTACAGCCTTATTCTAAAATGGAATACACGCATTTTCTACAGACAATACCCAGTAATGACAATGTTAGAACATTTTTTTTTTTTTATCAAATACAAATATATTACTTAGAAATCACATCCATCCATCTTCTTCCGCCTATTCAAGGCCGGGTCACGGGGTCAGCAGCCTGAGCAGGGAAGCCCAGACGCTCCTCTCCCCAGCCACTTCGTCCAGCTTTTCCCAGGGAATCCTGAGGGATTCCCAGGCCAGCCGGGAGACATTGATTGATTGATTGATTGATACTTTTATTAGTAGATTGCACAGTACAGTACATATTCCGTACAATTGACCACTAAATGGTAACACCCGAATAAGTTTTTCAACTTGTTTAAATAAAACATAGTCTTCCAAACAGGTCCCGGGTCTTTTCCGTCGGCTCCTACCGGTCGGACGTGCCCGAAACACATCCTAGGGAGGTGTCTGGGGGGTATCCTGACCAGATGCCCGAACCACCTCATCTTGCTCCTCTCAATGCGGAGGAGCAGCGGCTTTACTTAGAGCTCCTCCCGGATGGCGGAGCTTCTTACCCTATCTCTAAGGGAGAGCCCCGCCACCTGGCGGAGGAGACCCATTTCGGCCGCTTGTACCCGTGATCTCGTCCTTTCGGTCATAACTCAAAGCTCATGACCATAGGTGAGGATGGGATCGTAGATCAACTGGTAAATTGAGGGCTTTGCTTTCCAGCTCAGCTCCTTCTTCACCACAACGGATCGATACAGCGTCCGCATTATTGAAGACGCTGCACCGATCCGCTTGTCGATCTCACGATCCACTCTTCCCTCACTCGTGAACAAGACTCCGAGGTACTTGAACTCCTCCACTTGGGGCAGGGTCTCCTCCCTAACCCGGAGATGGCACTCCACTCTTTTCCGGGCAAGAACTATGGACTCGGACTTGGAGGTGCTGATTCTCATCCCGGTCGGTTCACACTCGGCTGCGAACTGATCCAGTAAGAGCTGAAGATCCTGGCCAGATAAAGCCATCAGGACCACATCATCTGCAAAAAGCAGAAACCTAATCCTGCAGCCACCAAACCGGATCCCCTCAACGCCTTGACTGCGCCTACAAATTGTGTCCATAAAATTTATGAACAGAATCGGTGACAAAGGGCAGCCTTGGCGGAGTCCAACCCTCACTGGAAACGGGTCCGACTTACGGCCGGCATGGCGGAACAAGCTCTGACACTGATCGTACAGGGAGTGGACCGCCACAATTAGACAGTCCGATACCCCATACTCTCTGAGCACTCCCCACAGGACTTCCCGAGGAACACGGTCGAATGCCTTCTCCAAGTCCACAAAGCACATGTACACGGGTTGGGCAAACTCCCATGCACCCTCAAGGACCCTACCGAGAGTATAGCGCTGGTCCACAGTTCCACGACCAGGACGAAAACCACACTGTTCCTCCTACATCCGAGGTTCGACTATCAGGCCTAGCCTCCTCTCCAGTACACCTGAATAGACCTTACCGGGAAGGCTGAGGAGTGTGATCCCACGAAATCACATGTACATAAGTATTCACAGCCTTTGCTCAATACTATGTTGATGCAACTACAACTTAAGGCTGCAATTACAGCCTTAAGTTTTTTGGAGAATGATGCCATAAGCTTGGCACCTATCTTTGGACAGTTTCGCCCATTTCTCTTCGTAGCACCTCTCAAGCTCCATTTGGTTGGATGAGAAGCTTTGGTTTACAGCCATTTTCATATCTCTCCAGAGATATTCAATCGGATTCAAGTCTTGGCTCAGGCTCGGCATTTGCAGAGTTGTCCTGAAGCCATTCCTTTGACAGCTTGGCTGTGTGCTTAGGGTTGTTGTCCTGCTTAAAGATGAACCTTTGCCCCTGTTGTAGTTCAAGAGCGCTCTGGAGCAGGTTTTCATCCAGGATTTCTCTGTACATTGCTGCATTTAGCTTTCCCTCTAACCTGACTAGTCTCCCAGTGCCTGCTGCTCATATCCATCCCGACGGCATCATGCTTCACTGTAAATGTACTCGTTTACAATTCTTATGAGAGAGACAAGAAGACAAAAGGCTGTTTTTTTTCATTCTAACATGTAACAAATCAGCTTGTTCTTGGTGGCTAGCATTGCAACTAATGATAGCAATCAATTGTACCTCTAAATCACTTTGAAAATGCATTCAAAAACCGTCAACAACACTCAATTTTTATGTCCTGTAACCTGTATAATCACTTAGATTAGACTCAGACAAACTTTAATGATCCACAAGGGAAATTGTTCAAACCAAGCTGTAGCAACATTGCTGTTGTAAGAGCAAACACTGAGGAACTGTTTATCTAGCGTAGTAACACATTGGCTTGCTACGGTATTAGCCGTAAAAGCTAACTACGGAAAGAGATAAGCTAGCCCCTGCGTCAGCACGAAACGCGTTTGAGTTTGTAATGCACGTACACAATGTAATAAGACACCAATCTTACTGACTGAAAAATATTACAGTATCTGTGAAGTATTAGTCCACATTTCATGTTTGGTTTGTACACAGCTAGCCAGACACCATATGCTGTCTGTCCTGATACACACATGACGTGGTGAGTGTATCATGATCAATATGAATTGCTGGCTGTCCAGAGTCGGGACCCGGGGGTGGACCGCTCGCCTGTGCATCGGTTGGGGACATCTCTGCGCTGCTGAACCGTCGCCGCTCGGGATGGTCTCACCATGGACTAGACTCTCGCTATTATGTTAGATCCACTCGACATCCATTGCATCTGGTCTCCCCTAAAGGGGTGAGGGGAGGTCACCCACTTCTGCGGTCCTCTCCAAGGTTTCTCATAGTCATCCATATTGACCTCATACTAGGTCGTGAGTTTTTCCTTGCCCTTTTGTGGGTTCTGAACCGAGGATGTCGTTGTGGCTTGTGCAGCCCTTTGAGACACTTGTGATTTAGGGCTATATAAATAAACATTGATTGATTGATTGAACATTTATATTGTGAATAACTCGATGGACAGTTGTGCGTCTGATGCAGCTGGCTGGGCACATTTTGTCTTATTTATTTGGGTAAGTACACCATTTATGTCAAACAAGCTTGCATCCAAGTTTCTCATTTATAGAGTCCTCACTTTCGCCTCACTCTCTCGGCTTCCGTCTGCTCCATCGTCTCACCCTGTCTTCGTGCTCGCTTCTATAACCTGCAGTTAATCTTCTGTATATTCAGTTTCAAAAATATGAGGTTGTGAATCCTCAGTTGTCCTAAAATAGTAGTCTGCGTTGTTTGTTTTCAAGTCTGCCGTGATCAGACCACACGCGCCTTTGTTTCCGAATGTAGGAACACACAATTGTGGCCGGTAGTGGGAGGTGCGCTGCTATTGAATCGGAATTTAATGTGCTGACGAAATCAGTCCCAAAATTTATCAAAATAAGGTATATATTGAACATATTACAAATTGTTATTGTTGTGTTTAACTAATGGAGGTGACGGCAAACGGACACCAGGTGGCAGTAGTGTACAGAGATATATTTTATATATATTTTAACCATATATATATATATATACATATATATATATATATATATATATATATATATATATATATATATATATATATACAGTATATATATATATATTCATCTCCGCAATATCGCTAAAATTCGCTCCATTCTGTCCACTAAAGACGCTGAGATCATTATCCATGCGTTTGTTACGTCTCGCCTCGACTACTGTAACGTATTATTTTCGGGTCCCCCCATGTCTAGCATTAAAAGATTACAGTTGGTACAAAATGCGGCTGCTAGACTTTTGACAAGAACAAGAAAGTTTGATCACATTACGCCTGTACTGGCTCACCTGCACTGGCTTCCTGTGCACTTAAGATGTGACTTTAAGGTTTTACTACTTACGTATAAAATACTACACGGTCTAGCTCCATCCTATCTTGCCGATTGTATTGTACCGTATGTCCCGGCAAGAAATCTGCGTTCAAAGGACTCCGGCTTATTAGTGATTCCCAAAGCCCCAAAAAAGTCTGCGGGCTATAGAGCGTTTTCCGTTCGGGCTCCAGTACTCTGGAATGCCCTCCCGGTAACAGTTCGAGATGCCACCTCAGTAGAAGCATTTAAGTCTCACCTTAAAACTCATTTGTATACTCTAGCCTTTAAATAGACTCCCTTTTTAGACCAGTTGATCTGCCGTTTCTTTTCTTTTTCTTCTATGTCCCACTCTCCCTTGTGGAGGGGTCCGGTCCGATCCGGTGGCCATGTACTGCTTGCCTGTGTATCGGCTGGGGACATCTCTGCGCTGCTGATCCGCCTCCACTTGGGATGGTTTCCTGCTGGCTCCGCTGTGAACGGGACTCTCGCTGCTGTGTTGGATCCGCTTTGGACTGGACTCTCGCGACTGTGTTGGATCCATCGTGGATTGAACTTTCACAGTACCATGTTAGACCCGCTCGACATCCATTGCGTTCCTCCTCTCCAAGGTTCTCATAGTCATTATTGTCACCGATGTCCCACTGGGTGTGAGTTTTCCTTGCCCTTATGTGGGCCTACCGAGGATGTCGTGGTGGTTTGTGCAGCCCTTTGAGACACTAGTGATTTAGGGCTATATAAGTAAACATTGATTGATTGATTGATTGATATTAGGGGTGTGGGAAAAAATTTATTTGAATACGAATCGAATCGTTTACGATGTGTGATTCAGAATCGATTCTCATTTTTAAAAAATCGATTTTTATTTTTATTTTTATTTTTATTTTTTATTTTATTTTTTTTTTAAACCAATCCAAAACCTGACCCAGCAACACTGAGAATTGCAATAAACAGAGCAATTGAGAGGAGACAAACACGACACAGAACAAACCAAAAGTAATGTAACAAAAATTAATATTATTAACAACAGTATCAATATTAATTATAATTTCAGCATAGCAGTGATTAAAAATCCCTCACTGACATTATCATTAGACATTTATGAAAATAATAAAAAAACAACAATAGTGTCACAGTGGCTTACACTTGCATCGCATCTTATAAGCTTGACAACACACTGTGTCCAATGTTTTCACAAAGATAAAATAAGTCATATTTTTGGTTCGTTTAATAGTTAAAACAAATTTACATTATTGCAATCAGTTGATAAAACATTGTCCTTTACAATTATAAAAGCTTTTTTTTTTTTATCTACTACTCTGCTTGCAAGTCAGCAGAAATCCTATGTAATGAATGAATACAGAATCATTTTAAATCGGAAAAATATAGTTTTTGAATCGAGAATTGAATTGAATCAAAAAAATCGATATATTATCGAATCGTGACCCCAAGAATCGATATTGAATCGAATCCTGGGACACCCAAAGATTCACAGCCCTAATATATACATATATATATGTATATATATATATATATATATATATATATATATATATATATATATATATATATATATATATATATATATATATATATATATATATATATATATATAATCATCAAGCAATATAAAATAAACTAAGGAAATGAAGTGTGGACGAGATCTAAAAGTGTATGTGGTGTGAGGCTATGTGTGTAGATTAACTGAAGTGTATGTTACCAACGTGTTGACGAGAGCGAAAGAACGTCCAGGGAGATAGGCAGGTGATCTGGGATACAAGCGGGGGTCCGAGGGGCTGAGAGGGGCGTCAAGAGGTCCGAGTCCAAACTGGTGGTCGAGGATTGAGGGAGGCAGTCAGAGTCCAGAGGGAGACACGGGGAAAAGAGAGACGCACAGCTCTCTTTCCAGGCGATGGAGGGTACTGCGGAGGCGACACAAGAAAACACACTGAGAACACGAAGAGGCAGAACACGGGGAGAGCAGGATCGCATAAAGCACGATGATCGCTTACTGTACGTCAATTGAGAACTAAGTTCCCGCAAGAATCCTTGGTCCACTGGTCCCTTTATACAGCTCCACGTCCTCAGTCACAGGCGTGTCAGGCGTGGACCGCTTGATGAGCGCGGGGGCGTGTCTGGAGTGCGCTGTCAGCGGGTCCTCTGGTTGGACCCACAGTGGAGGGACACGCAGACTGCGCATGTGCCACAACAGTTATAAACATGTCTGTTATTACATTATATATAGACTTGCAGTGTGTGTATAAAACATTGATGGAGAGTTTTGTAGTTGTTTTAGAGCTTTAAAGGCTACAATGGTGACTCCCATTATCACCTTTAAAATCCTTAAAATGTTTTGAAAAAGACGTGTGTTCTTGTCTCTCATAATGATTGTGAACGATAGACAAAATCCCCCCCAAAAATTGCAGTTCCCCTTTAAGTTTGTCATGTTTTCTATTAATTTAGCAGTTTGAAGAAAACGTTTTTTGTTATATTTCAATGTTTTTGCTGCAGTTTTTTTTACAAGCAACATTACAAGCTAATTCCACTTGGTGTTTTTTTGGCATTTTTGGCCTTGAGTGGGGTTCAAAAGGCTTTAGACCACTGGTGTCAAACACATCAATTTGTGTGACCCCCGAAAGGGTGAAAACAATATGTGTAAATAATGTACCTTATCATTTCTTAATAAATATATTACAAAAATAAATTACTTTGTGCAATTACATATATTAACGCTCATGTACTCATCATACATTTCAAAACAATGTGTTTGTTAAAATAAAGATAAATACATCGAGAGGAGCAGGATGAGGTGGTTCGGGCATCTGGTTAGGATGCCACCTAAACGCCTCCCTAGGGATGTGTTTCGGCCACGTCCGACCGGTAGGAAGTCATGGGAAAGACCCAGGACACGTTGGGAAGACTATGTCTCCCGGCTGGCTTGGGAACACCTCGGGATCCTCTGGGAGGAGCTCGAACAAGTGGCTGGAGAGAGGAAAGTCTGGGCTTCCCTGCTTAGGCTGCTGCCCCCACGACCCGACCTCGGATAAGCGGAAGAAGATGGATGGATGGATAAAGGTAAATACTTAAATATCTGCTTAACTTTTGATTTCAATCCGACAAAATGTTCATGCAAAGATTTTACTGTACCATTTTTTACAATAAAATCCACTTTCAATAGAGAGTAACAATACATTATAAAAACACAATAACTGTAGATTTTCCAGCATAAAAAAACTAGCATGAATTCGCTCGGGGAAAAAAATTGTGGTACCGTTTTTTCATTCCATTTCATTTAATTCCATGTGTTTATTTATTTACTTTATATGCTGTAAATAAAAACAAACCACTGCAAATATTATGATAACATTGTGGCGACTGAGCTGACAGTTTTTAACACTACAATCTAAAGATTTTGTTTTGTACAAAAACATATGTAATAATCACAAACATAGACAATTGCACACATTTGTTATATATACACAGTTATATTCATACTGTATATTACTCACTGTTAAAGAGGAACATTATCACCAGACCTATGTAAGCATCAATATATACCTTGATGTTGCAGAAAAAAGACCTTTTTTTTTTTTTAACCGATCTCCGAACTCTAAAAGGGTGAATTTGGCAATTTAAATACCTTTCAATTGTTCGCTGTCGGAGCGATGACCTTTCACCTGTGACATCACAATGGGAAGCAATCCACCATTTTCTCAAACACATTACACACACAAGTCAAATCAAATCTGTTATTTTCCTTTTTTTCGACTGTTTTCCGTACCTTGGAGACATCATGCCTCGTCGGTGTGTTGTCGGAGGGTGTAACAACACGATCAGGGACGGATTCAAGTTGATTTACGTGGAGTGTGCATCGATTAGCACGGCATGCTAATCGATGCTAACATGGAAGAAATGGCAAGAATGTGTGGATATCCGGCGACACTCAAAGCAGATGCATTTCCAACGATAAAGTCAACGAAATCACAAAGATGAGTTTTGTTGATGTTATTGACTTATGTGCTAATCAGACATATTTGGTCACGGCATGACTGCCAGTTAATCGATGCTAACATGCTATTTAGGCCTGCTGTATGTACATTTGTAGCTATATTTGCATTCAGTCTTTCCCTCCGCACACATTTAATGCCAAACAAACACTTACCAATCGACGGATTTAAGTTGCTCCAGTGGTCAAAAGATGCAATCGTTGGTTAGAAGGCGATCGCCGAACATCTTCAATAGCTATTCGCTCAATAGCTTCAGTTTCTTCTCCAATTTTGTTTTCGCTATCTGCCTCCACACTCCAACCATCCGTTTCAATACAAGCGTAATCTGTTGAATCGCTTAAACTGCTGAAATCCGAGTCTGAATCCGAGCTAATGTTGCTATATCTTGCTGTGCTATCCGCCATGTTTGTTTGTATTGGCATCACTATGTGACGTCACAGGAAAATGGACGGGTGGATTTACAGATAGCGAAAATCAGGCACTTTAAAGCCTTTTTTCGGGATATTCCATGATGGGTAAAATTTTGAAAAAAAATTCAAAAAATAAAATAAGCCACTGGGAACTGATTTTTTATTGGTTTTAACCCTTCTGAAATTGTGATAATGTTCCCCTTTAAAGGCGGCCCTCTGATGGCAAACATGACTGGGTTATCTTTACTCACATTCTCAGCCTCATCCCTACGAATACACCTTTTTTTTTCACATGTTCTTACGTTGCCTGTGGGAGTTTTCAGTCTTGTAAGATTGATGCTGGCACCATTGTGTGGTGGAATATACATTGTATTGTGGCTATGACTGAGCCACCTCAGGTTGTTGTCATGGCACCACCGACCCAAAATGTGGTGTTCGCCAATGCAATGTTTTTGTGCACTGAAAAAAAAAAGCAATGAACGAAATAATAGAAAAGTCTGGGGGACATGGTTTATCACACTTCTAAATAACAGTGCCGACATGTGATGAATGTCTCCGAAAAGCTAAGCCCTCGGGCCGGTAAAATTAGCTGCTTTTTGTGATTGCTACATTGTTGGAGACTCGTCATTAGACGAGTAAGACAGCAAGGTGTCAGTCAGATGGGTGCTGTCATTTCTCAAACCATCAAAGTGCTGTTTGCTAATCCTCTATTTGCATGTCCAATACAGCCTGGAAAGTTACTTGGGTATCAGAAGTTATGCATTTGCAATTAAGGTTATGATTTATTATAACAGGTTTAACAGGTTATAACTGTACCCCCTTGGCATCCATTGCAGCCGGTACCCAGGAGGTTGGTCCCCAAATTTCTGGCCGCCTCCCAAGGTTTCGGCTTTTTCCCATTTATAGTTTGAGTTTTTCCCTGCCCACACATGGGTTACAGATTAGGGGATGTCAAAACAAAAAATGAGCTGTTAGGCCACAATACCCAGCAATATGTTTGAAGGAGAAAAGATGAGGCCTTAAAGCCCAGGAACACCACACCTACCGTTAAGCATGGTGGTGGTAATAATATGCTAAGGATTACCTACAAATGTCCTGAAACATTTGTAGGTAATCCCCTTTTTTCATTGACCCATTAACTCTCTGTAAAGCACCAGTTCCATCGTCAACAAAAAAGGCCCTTTGTTGACGATGGAACTATCTCAGCTGCACTTGAGCGGAAGGCGGCGTACACCCTGAACAAGTCGCCACCTCATCGCAGGGCCAACACAGATAGACAGACAGCGATGACATTATGTTCTTTAGAAGTGTAAGTAAACTTTTGACCACGACTGTATATAATCGGATCTTTACTCGAACCCATAAATGGTTTTCGAATCGTTGCGAGGAGCATCATTTCAAGATGTCATACGACGAGACGTTCAAACAGACCTTAGAAAGAGACAAACTATGAAATTATTCTGACACAAATGATCAAGAAACAAAAAGAGATGACTCATCCATTTTGTACCGCTTGTCCCTTATGGCAGTGGTTCGCAAAGGGGGGTACTTGAAGGTATGCCGAGGGGTACGAGAGATTTTTTAAAAATATTCTAAAAATAGCAACGATTCAAAAATCCTTTATAAATATATTTATTGAATAATACTTCAACAAAATATGAATGTAATTTCATAAACTGTGAAAAGAAATGCAACAATGCAATATTCAGTGTTGACAGCTATATTTTTTATCAATCAATCAATGTTTACTTATATAGCCCTAAATCACTAGTGTCTCAAAGGGCTGCACAAACCACCATGACATCCTCGGTAGGCCCACATAAGGGCAAGGAAAACTCACACCCAGTGGGACATCGGTGACAATAATGACCCAGTGGGACGTCGGTGACAATAATGACTATGAGAACCTTAGAGAGGAGGAAAGCAATGGATGTCGAGCGGGTCTAACATGATACTGTGAAAATTCAATCCACAATGGATCCAACACAGTCGCGAGAGTCCAGTCCAAAGCGGATCCAACACAGCAGCGAGAGTCCCGTTCACAGCGGAGCCAGCAGGAAACCATCCCAAGCGGAGGCGGATCAGCAGCGCAGAGATGTCCCCAGCCGATACACAGGCAAGCAGTACATGGCCACCGGATCGGACCGGATCCCCTCCACAGGGGAGAGTGGGACATAGAAGAAAAAGAAAAGAAACAGCAGATCAACTGGTCTAAAAAGGGAGTCTATTTAAAGGCTAGAGTATACAAATGAGTTTTAAGGTGAGACTTAAATGCTTCTACTGAGGTGGCATCTCGAACTGTTACCGGGAGGGCATTCCAGAGTACTTTTTTGGGGCTTTGGGAATCACTAACAAGCCGGAGTCCTTTGAACGCAGATTTCTTGCCGGGACATATGGTACAATACAATCGGCAAGATAGGATGGAGCTAGACCGTGTAGTATTTTATACGTAAGTAGTAAAACCTTAAAGTCACATCTTAAGTGCACAGGAAGCCAGTGCAGGTGAGCCAGTACAGGCGTAATGTGATCAAACTTTCTTGTTCTTGTCAAAAGTCGAGCAGCCGCATTTTGTACCAACTGTAATCTTTTAATGCTAGACATGGGGAGACCCGAAAATAATACGTTACAGTAGTCGAGGCGAGACGTAACAAACGCATGGATAATGATCTCAGCGTCTTTAGTGGACAGAATGGAGCGAATTTTAGTGATATTACAGAGATGAAAGAAGGCCGTTTTAGTAACGCTTTTAATGTGTGCCTCAAAGGAGAGAGTTGGGTCGAAGATAATACCCAGATTCTTTACCGTGTCGCCTTGTTTAATTGTTTGGTTGTCAAATGTTAGAGTTGTATTATTAAATAGAGTTCGGTGTCTAGCAGGACCGATAATCAGCATTTCCGTTTTTTTGGCATTAAGTTGCAAAAAGTTAGCGGACATCCAATGTTTAATTTCATTAAGACACGCCTCCAGGCGACTACAATCCGGCGTGTTGGTCAGCTTTAGGGGCATGTAGAGTTGGGTGTCATCAGCATAACAGTGAAAGCTAACACCATATTTGCGTATGACGTCACCTAGCGGCAGCATGTAGATGCTGAAGAGTGCAGGGCCAAGGACCGAACCCTGGGGAACTCCACACGTTACCTTAACGTAGTCCGAGGTCACATTGTTATGGGAGACACACTGCATCCTATCAGTAAGATAAGAGTTAAACCAAGACAGGGCTAAGTCTGACATACCAATTCGTGTTTTGATACGTTCTAATAAAATATTATGATCGACGGTATCGAAAGCAGCGCTAAGATCGAGGAGCAGCAACATAGATGACGCATCAGAATCCATCGTTAGCAATAGATCATTAGTCATTTTTGCGAGGGCTGTCTCCGTGGAGTGATTTGCTCTGAAACCGGATTGAAAGGTTTCACATAGATTGTTAGACGCTAAGTGTTCATTTAACTGCTCCGCAACAATTTTTTCAAGGATTTTTGAAATAAAGGGAGGGTGAGACACCGGTCGGTAGTTTACCATGAGGTCAGGATCGAGGTTAGGTCTTTTAAGAAGAGGATGAATAACCGCTTTTTTGAATGCTAGGGGAACAGTGCCCGAGGAGAGTGATAAGTTTATAATATTTAGCACTGATGGACCTAATAATACAAAGAGCTCCTTGATCAATTTCCCAGGAAGAGGGTCAAGTAAGCATGTTGTCTGTTTTATTCCATTTACACGTTGTAACAATTCCTCTAATGTTATTTCCTCAAAACGAGAGAAACTATTTTGGAGGGCAGTATCCGCCGTATATACCATCGTATCAGTGTTAATAGAACCCCGTTGTAGCTGGGACGCATTGTCTTTAATCTCCTTTCTAATGACTTCAATTTTCTTACTAAAGAATTGCAAAAAGTCATCAGCTGAGTGGGTTGAGCTACTGGAAGGGGTCCCTTGTTGGGTTAGCGATGCTACCGTACTAAAAAAAAATTTAGGATCGTTTTTATTACGGTGGATGAGATTTGAGTAATATTTAGCTTTAGCTAAGGTAAGCATGCGTTTATAAGTTATTAAACCATCACTCCATGCTTGATGGTGCACCTCAAGTTTAGTCGTGCGCCATTTGCATTCCAGCTTTCTACATAATAATTTCTGAGCTCTAGTTTCTTCTGTAAACCACGGGGTGCGCTTTTTTGGAGCCTTTTTTAACTTTCGCGGTGCTATGTTATCAATGGTTTCGCGCAGGGCGTCGTTAAAGTTGTTAGTGAGGTTATCAATAGAGCCCACATACTTTGGGAATGGTGCCATAACCGAGGGCAGTAGGTCAGCAAGAGTTGTCGTTGTGGCCGTATTAATGTTGCGGCTGCTATAGCAGTTATTATTATTATTAGTTTGAGGAACATGCGTCTGAACCTCGAATTATATAAGGTAATGATCGGACAATACTTTAGTATACGGGAGTATCGTAACTTTGGAGACGGTGATACCCTTGACAAGCACTAGGTCTATCGTATTACCGTTGCGATGCGTGGGTTCATTTATTATTTGTGTGAGACCACAGCTATCAATTACAGTCTGGAGCGCTACGCACGGTGGGTCCGATGGGGTATTCATATGGATATTAAAGTCCCCCATTATGATTATATTATCGGCGTGTGTCACTAGATCAGCAACGAACTCTGAGAATTCATTGATAAAGTCCGAATAGGGCCCTGGGGGGCGGTAGATAACAGCCAGGTGTAGAGGCAGCGGTGTGACAGACTTCATAGTAAGCACCTCAAACGATTTATATTTATTATTTATGTTAGGACTAAGGTTAAAGTTTTCGTTGTATATTAGTGCGACCCCCCCACCCCTTTTAAGCGGACGGGCAATATGCGCATGTGTAAAGTTAGGAGGACATGCCTCATTTAGCGCAAAAAAGTCGTTTGGTTTAAGCCAGGTTTCGCTGAGACCGATGACGTTAAGATTGTTGTCTCTGATAATATCATTAACTAATAACGTTTTGGGAGACAATGATCTTATGTTTAAAAAACCTATATTATAGGAAGTGGGCTGTTTTAGGGAGTTTTTGATCAAATTATCCGTAGTAGCAATATTAATAATGTTGTGTTTATTATGCCCAGTGCATTTAGTATAGTTACGACCATATCTAGGAATTGATACGACAGGAATTTTCCGATTGTTTGTTTGTTGCTTTGATAAACTGCACGCATCATAGTTAGCCACCTCAGTAAAACACATGTCCAACTCTGAAACACTCAAAGCAGAAAAAACGTGTTCTAATTTAACTGACTCCTTACCTAGACCAGTAGTCTCGCATTTTCCATTTAAATCTGGCTGCAGGATGGAGGGAAGTTGTGTTCTGTGGGGATTAGCCTTCTGCTTTGTTTTTAGCCACGCTCGACATCCGCGTTTCCGATCACACCGCTGGCGTCTGCTCCGTAGACGCCCCCCGCTGATACTAGACTCCCCTGCTTCACAGGCCGCTGGATGTAGCCGCCGACGTATCCCCATGCTAGTTAGCATGTTTAGCACACACGCGTCTATCAGTCCAAAACGGCCCGATATGTCCACATCCAGAAGTGTCTGGCGGTCGTACGTGATCACGGAGTGACCACGATGTGAGCCAGCCATAAAGTCTGTGGAATTGTCCGGTATTTCTGCCAAATGTTTCATCTTTAACAGGAGCTCCGCGAGGACGCAGCCCGTCCGGGCGCCGCCATCTTGGACCATGGACATGTTCCATAAATATTGGTGTTAAAAATTTATTTTTTTGTGAATAAATGTTTAGAATTAAGTTCATGAATCCAGATGGATCTCTATTCTCTATTACAATCCCCAAAGAGGGCACTTTAAGTTGATGATAACTTCTATGTGTAGAAATCTTTATTTATAATTGAATCACTTGTTTATTTTATAACATGTTTTTAGTTATTTTTTAACCTTTTTTTTTTTCAAAATAGTTCAAGAAAGACCACTATAAATGAGTAATATTTTGCACTGTTATACAATTTAATAAATCCAAAACTGATGACATAGTGCCATATTACTTCATTATCTCTTTTTTTCAACCAAAAAGGCTTTGCTCTAATTAGGGGGTACTTGAATTAAAAAAATGTTCACAGGGGGTACATCACTGAAAAAAGGTTGAGAACCACTGCCTTACGGGATGGAGGGGGGTGGTTGTTTAATTGGTTCTAACTTTGCCACAATAAAAAAACTGATGGTAATCATACATAGCATATCTTGCTGAAACAAGAAATAATATGACTAAGCACTATAATGTAACAAGTAGTAATATGTGTCGTTACATGCAGGGCTGTAACTGGGATTTGACAAATACCGAGGTCAAAAATTAGTTGTCCTAGTGGAACTTTGAAAGGCGGAAATAATGCACTATATTTCCTTGAGCAGCACAACAAATTTCCAGATTAACAAAAGCTTTAATCGAGCTACAACATATTTGATAATCAGCATGATTTTATAATAGTCCACGTTTTTATTGATATCCTGACGTTTAGCAAAGTAAAACGTTCTAACATTGTTAAAAAAAATGTCAAAAAAACATGCCAAATGTTCAACTAAGACATTTATTGTGTTTCAAGGCAGTTTAGCGGCCTTTTTTGTCCCCTCTTGCTTGTTCTTACTCTGTGTGTAATATGTTTAGCCTTGTCCTTCAGTAACAATTATATGTGTAAGGCATGCTGTTTATTTCCCACATTAAAGAAGAAGTTTCATAACTTAAATGCGACAACCAGCACCACACTAAAATAAACTAGAACTGATGAACTTGATCAAATAGAAGGAGGCAACATCCCACAGCAAACAACACACAACATGTAAACACATGTACCCATACGCACCTTCAGCACGAGGAAATAATGAACAACAAATTGAAGTGAATTGATTGAAGTGACAAGTTTGTAAACCTGCAACGCCTCGTTTGAGGACAAGGAGACTACAGCCAAGGAAACACATTCAATCGCTTCATTAACTTGCGCTAACAAGATCTAGTGAAGGATTCAACAGAGCTGCCGTAACTGTTGCAAACTTCAATCAATCAATCAATGTTTATTTATATAGCCCTAACTCACAGGTGTTTCAAAGGGCTGCACAAGCCACAACAACATCCGAGGAACAGAGCCCACATAAGAGCAAGGAAAAACTCACCCCAGTGGGACGTCACTGACAATGACTATGAGAAACCTTGGAGAGGACCGCATGTGTGGGCAACCCTCCCCCCCTCTAGGGGAGAGCGAAAGCAATGGATGTCGAGCGGGTCTAACATGATATTGTGAAATTCTAGTCCATAGTGGATCCAACATAACAGTGAGAGTCCAGTCCATAGTAGATCCAATATAATAGCGAGAGTCCCGTCCATAGTGGGGCCAGCAGGAGACCATCCCGAGCGGAGACGGGTCAGCAGCGCAGAGATGTCCCCAACCGATGCACAGGCGAGCGGTCCATCCCGGGTCCCGACTCTGGACAGCCAGCATTTCATCCATGGCCACCGGACCTGTCCCACCCCCCCACTCCCGTCCACAAGGGAGAAAAAGGGGTATCTATTTAAAGGCTGGAGTATACAAATGAGTATTAAGATGGGACTTAAATGCTTCTATTGAAGTAGCATCTCTAACTGTTACTGGGAGGGCATTCCAGAGTACTGGAGCCTGAATAGAAAACACTATAGCCCGCAGACATTTTTTGGGCTCTGGGTATCACTAATAAGTCAGAGTCCTTTGAATGCAGATTTCTTGCCGGGACATACTGTATGGTACAATACAATAGACAAGATAGGCTGGAGCTAGACCGTGTAGTATTTTATACATAAGTAGTAAAACCTTAAAGTCACATTTTAAGTGCACAGGAAGCCAGTGCAGGTGAGTCAGTAACTTTCTTGTTCTTGTCAAAAGTCTAGCAGCCAAGTGCAATCGTTTAATGCTAGACATAGGGAGACCCGAAAATAATACGTTACAGTAATCGAGATGAGACGTAACAAACGCATGGATAATGATCTCAGCATCGCTAGTGGACAAATTGGAGCGAATTTTAGCGATATTAAGGAGATGAAAGAAGCCCGTTTTAGTAACACTCTTAATGTGTGACTCAAACGAGAGAGTTGGGGGGAAGATAATACCCAGATTCTTTACCGAGTCGCCTTGTGTAATTGTTTGGTTGTCAAATCTTAAATTGGTATTATTAAATAGGTGTCGGTGTCCAGCAGGACAGATAATCAGCATTTCCGTTTTCTTGGCGTTGAGTTGCTTCTGCTGCCAAGCTAACAAACACAGCTGAACTAATGTTGCTTTGTGTGGGCGCTGACATCCCGTGTCACTTAGCAACAGGCACTGCCTTTTAAAGGCACATACACACTCTTGTTTCATGAAACGTCTCAACTGCATGCGCCAGACATGGGAAGTTTTTTAGGTAATGCCATAAATACACCCCCCAGTAATAATCTATATTTATTAAAGAGTAATTCCGTTTGTATATCAATTATTTTTTGGCAAAAGTGTCAAGTAACTATAATTAATTACTTTTTAAAATACATTTTTCAAACACTGACCATAACCTACCGTGTTTACCTTTTGTAAAAGACTTGACTAACGTACAAAAAAAGACCACCCTTGTGTGTTTATTGGAGTATTTTTAGATGTTAACTGGCTGTCCATTTTTGCACAAGCAAGCACGCCGTTCTTGATTCAGACATTTTACATGTAAGCCAAATATCATTTGATACTTGTTTTTTTCTTCTTTTTTTTATATCAGACTGATGTCCAGTGAATAATGGTTCAGAGTCATCAAAGCAGAATATACAGTAAGTAAGTGCAATATAATGAATGCAATAAGTCATACAAAAAGAATGTTGTCTTTTCCAAAAATGTATCCTGAGAAAAATGTGTGTTAAGGGTCACATAGCTTAACATATGCAAGCATCAGATGCATGTATTTAAGGTGATTTCAAAATGAATTACAGCTGAAATATTCACAGCATGAGATTCATTATCAGACTTTGCATGGAGGAGCGCAGCAGGATTGCTTACATGTGGGTTTTAGGTTTAACTTTGTATATCTGGATTAGCTTTGACATTAGTGAACGTTAAATGCTTTAAATCTGGATTACATTTTTTCCACATTTAACCCATACATTATTATCAAATGTGTGGCTTTGCTCCCATAGAAACGGCATTATAAGCTTAATATTAAAAAAAAAAAAAAAAAAAAAAAAAGCAGACAAGCCTAATAACCATTGCAAGACTTAGAAGAGTGATTGAGCCAGAATATTCATAATAATGTGGCATGGATCCGGTGGTTAAGTCGTCATCGTCCAACCTAGAGGTTACTGGTCTGATACTGGGTACCGTGTCAAAGTACCTTAAACAAAACACTGACCCCCCCCCCCCCCCCCCCTCCACCCCTAGGTTAATCCTGATTTTTGTGTCATCAGTATGCAATTAGTGCACCAACCACAAAAACCTCCCTTTTTCATGACAAAAACGTCCCTTTTTCATGACAAAGGAAAAAAAAAAAAAAAGGATCCCCCGGAACAAATTATTAATCATTGACCGGTCCGCGGATACAAAAAGGTTGGGGACCACTACTATAAGGTATCGATTCACTTAGTAATAATAATAATAATAATAATGATAACAATAGATTTTATTTGTAAAAAGCACTTTACATGGATCAAACAACCTCAAAGTGCTACAGTGTATTAAAAAAATAAATACATAAATAAAACATCAAAATAAAAAATTTAAAAATAATAAAAAGATGCCTTCCCGGTAAGGTTTATTCAGGTGTACTGGAGAGGAGGCTACGCCGGATAGTCGAACCTCGGATTCAGGAGGAACAGTGTGGTTTTCGTCCTGGTCGTGGAACCGTCGACCAGCTCTATACTCTCGGCAGGGTTCTTGAGGGTGCATGGGAGTTTGCCCAACCAGTCTACATGTGCTTTGTGGACTTGGAGAAGGCATTCGACCGTGTCCCTCGGGAAGTCCTGTGGGGAGTGCTCAGAGAGTATGGGGTACCGGACTGTCTTATTGTGGCAGTCCGCTCCCTGTATGATCAGTGCCAGAGCTTGGTCCGCATTGCTGGCAGTAAGTCGGACACGTTTCCAGTGAGGGTTGGACTCCGCCAAGGCTGTCCTTTGTCACCGATTCTGTTCATAACTTTTATGGACAGAATTTCTAGGCGCAGCCAAGGCGTTGAGGAGATCCGGTTTGGTGGCCACGCGATTAGATCTCTGCTTTTTGCAGATTATGTAGTCCTGATGGCTTCATCTGGCCGGGATGTTCAGCTCTCACTGGATCGGTTCGCAGCCGAGTGTGAAGCGACCGGAATGAGAATCAGCACCTCCAAGTCCGAGTCCATGGTTCTCGCCCGGAAAAGGGTGGAGTGCCATTTCCGGGTTGGGGAGGAGACCCTGCCCCAAGTGGAGGAGTTCAAGTACCTAGGAGTCTTGTTCACGAGTGGGGGAAGAGTGGATCGTGAGATCGACAGGCGGATCGGTGCGGCGTCTTCAGTAATGCGGACGTTGTATTGATCCGTTGTGGAGAAGAAAGAGCTGAGCCAGAAGGCAAAGCTCTCAATTTACCGGTCGATCTACGTTCCCATCCTCACCTATGGTCATGAGCTCTGGGTCATGACCGAAAGGATAAGATCACGGGTACAAGCGGCCGAAATGAGTTTCCTCCGCCGGGTGGCGGGGCTCTCCCTTAGAGATAGGGTGAGAAGCTCTGCCATCCGGGAGGAGCTCAACGTAAAGCCGCTGCTCCTCCACATCGAGAGGAGCCAGATGAGGTGGTTCGGGCATCTGGTCAGGATGCCACCCGAACGCCTCCCTAGGGAGGTGTTTAGGGCACGTCCAGCTGGTAGGAGGCCACGGGGAAGACCCAGGACACGTTGGGAAGACTATGTCTCCCGGCTGGCCTGGGAACGCCTCGGGATCCCCCGGGAAGAGCTAGACGAAGTGGCTGGAGAGAGGGAAGTCTGGGCTTCCCTGATTAGGCTGCTGCCCCCGCGACCCGACCTCGGATAAGCGGAAGATGATGGATGGATGGATGGATGGATAAAAAGATGATAAAAATAAATAAAACATAAAAACTAGAACAGCCTATTAGATATAACTAGTATGCATACATCTATAAAAAAGGCTTCTTTAAAAAGAAGGATTTTTAAGCCTTTTTTAAAAGCATCCACAGTCTGAGGTGCCCTCAGGTGGTCAGGGACGTAACATCAAATGGTACCATGTTTTCATACCTTTGTTTTCCACGTCCGGTTGCAAACTCAGGGAAACAATCACTCAAGCAGCACTTTTTTCCTTTTTCTTATCGAGACAAATAATATTTATGTATTTAATATATGTTTGCTTACTATGGTATATTATCTATTTATTATTTATTTGTTCACTGTTCCGTTACAGAGAACAAAGAAATGGGATAACATTGCCATGGAATGAAAAGGGGTAGGAGTAAGTAACCTCTGCTTCTTCCTACTCCTTTGCGGACGTGCTGGAATGAAACAACAGAAAATGTGTGATGCATTACATTGCATTGTATGCATGTTTGAAATAAACTGAAACTGAACTGAACTCAACTGAACTAAATTGGCCCTAGTGTGTGAATGTGAGTGTGAATGTTGTCTATCTGTGTCAGTCCTGCAAAGAGGTGGCGACTTGCCCAGGTTTTTACCGCCTTTTGCCCGAATGCAGCTTGGATAGGCCCCAGCCACCCCTGTCACCCTGAAAGGGAAAAGCGGTAGAAAATGGATGGATGGATAAATGTTTAATACCGTATGTAGTACTATACATTGGTCACTAGATGTCACAAGGATGTAGAAAAAAACGCTACGAGAAGTAGAAAAAACATTAACGAGTAAGTCGAACGAAATGTGATTTTTTCAAATTTAATAAAAGAAGAACACAAAAAACACACATCTTTTATGCCACTTTTTCCACCTCAAAGAAAAAATTTAAAACACTCAAACACAGTAGAGATTATTAGAGATTTTCCTGACAATAAATCGCTACTTTTTTCCTACACTTTGAACCCTGCAGGCTATTAAACAGGGCGCCTAATTTGTGGATTTTTCTCTGCTAATGGCCCAAATGTTTTGTTTTCAACAAATAATTTTCATATAATGCCAACAGAAGCACTGAAATGTTGTGTTTTTGACCGTGCTATGGTGCCATCTTTTGGACGACTTTGCTCACTGCAGGTACTGCGGGTTGACAACGTACTTACTGTTTTGTGTCTGAAGTATATTCATCCATAGCCTTCTGCTTGAAAGGATACTTCATTTATCACTTTGAGCAACGTTTGTAAGTTTTACAACACAACTAAAACAATTCATAATTACTAAACCATCTCATGTGTGATGTCTGTAGGTTTGTAAACTAACCAAAACGTCACTGTGAAGTTATTGAGTCTGTTTAGCAGATTTGAAAGCTAACTTCCGCTTCTAGTGTGTCCATGACAAATACTTCTCTTTTGTTTGATCAGCTGTTTTACTGCCTTGTTACAGGCACTGTGTGGAAACTGTTAAGGTGTGCAATTAAATACTTACAAAATATTTTGTGTACCGGTATATAACTGCGGCTTATGGTCAGAGGTGGCTAATATATGTAAACACATTTAATTATTCTTAAATTTAATGGGTGCGGCTTGGATACCAGTGTGTTCTATAGCCTGGAAATGACAGTAGATTGTTTAGTGAGTTCCTCTGATCGGCCCTTTTGGTTCTGGCGAAGCACAGAGAAGATGACTATGATGACAAACTTGACTATCTAAAGTAAGTCCTGCAACCTGCGGCTTTGTCATCGTGTTTTGTTTGGAGTTGTTTCATTTTCCTACGTGCTGTAATTGATCTGCTTCCCCTTCATACACCATCATGAGCACTTCAAAGTAGTGATGTGCGATCCGATACCACTTTTCTTTCCAATCCGATACAGAGTAAAATGCAACTTTTTATCGGCTATATCAATCCGATGGTTAGTGTGGGACAAAGACGACGCAAACCTTCCTAATTGTTACAAACCCCACTGTTAAGTATGTTTGTATTTATTCTTCACTGATGAAAGTATTTGAGGAGCGGCGTTTTGTCCTACTAATTTCAGCCGCCCTTGAACTCACCGTTGAGTGGACCGCGACACAACGGTTTGTTTACATGTATAACTTTCTCCGACGCTGCCACATAAAGATGTGTTTTATGCCACTCCTTCTTTGTCTCATTTTGTCAACCAAACATTGTATGCGGTGCATGAACGCACTAAGGTGATATTTGTTGATATTATTTTCTTGTTGGAGTGCTAATCAGGCATATTTAGTCACTGCATGACTGCCAGCTAATCGAGACTAACATTTCTGCCGACGAAGATATGCGTTAGCCTGCGACACTTAGTCATTTTGATCGTAGGCTTATATAACTAATTAGCCACTTAAATCATTTGTTGTCTTCATTATAACACTTACTGTATATAACATCTTAAAATTTTTTCGGCTCCAGACAAACTCCTTTTTTTGTATCGTTGGTCATTTTGGGTTGCCGACCCCTGGCCTAGGTAAATACGTAATTCGCAATTATGCTGTGCTCAGTCATTTAGTCAGTCGTTTGTTTATTTAAAAAAATGACTGGCAGTTCGAATGAGTCACTCAGTGTTATAAAATAGAAAGAGTATGTATACTTGTATTGTATGCCATTGGGAGACACTACATACACTGTGGTACAGTGGTTCTCAACCTTTTTTCAGTGATGTACCCCCTGTGAACATTTTTTTTAATTCAAGTACGCCCTAATCACACCAAAGCATTTTTGGTTCAAAAAAGAGATAAAGAAGTAAAATACAGCACTATGTCATCAGTTTCTGATTTATTAAATTGTATAACAGTGCAAAACATTGCTCATTTGTAGTGGTCTTTCTTGAACTATTCGGAAAAAAAGATTAAAAAAAATAACAAAAAACTTGTTGAAAAATAAACAAGTGATTCAATTATAAAGAAACATTTCCACACATAGAAGTAATCATCAACTTAAAGTGCCCTCTTTGGGGATTGTAATGGAGATCCATCTAGATTCCTGAACTTAATTCTAAATATTTCTTCACAAAAAAAGAAATCTTTAACATCAATATTTATGGAATATGTTCACAAAAAAAATCTAGCTGTCAACACTGATTATTGCTTTGTTGTATTTCTTTTCACAATTTATGAACTTACATTCATATGTTGTTGAATTATTATTCAATAAATATATGTACAAAGGATTATTGAATTTTTAGAATTAGAAAACAAAAAAATCTCACGTACCCCTTGGCATACCTTCAAGTACCCCCAGGGGTACGCATACCCTCATTTGAGAACCACTGTTGTAGTAAGTAAGATAGCGCATTCAGTGCAAAATAGCGCCATCATTTGTTTTTACCTCCTGTATTATTTTTTATTGTTTGTGGATGATTCCCCATAAGCAGCAACACCTGAAAGTTATTACTTTTAAAAGATTTACCAGACATATTAGGTATATTTGTACAAAGTATCAGATCGGTATCGTCAATTCCATCCTTAATTTTACTCGATATCCGATTTACATTAAAATCATGTCCCTAAACTCCTGTCTCCAATAGCGCCTATGCCTACCTGAATCATCCGTATTACGAACTGAATCACCTGATTGATTGCTGGGGCCCTTGCAACTGACGCTCCGGTGAAACATCTACCCACGCCCCCTTCCCACCCGAAATTGCATTTTCCAGTTGCAAATGTTGCTCTGACATCAATAAAGAAGCTGTGATGTGTCGGTGGGCTGAACGAAACAAATTGTATCAACAAAGGAAATGTAATATGATATTACAATAAAGTTCCTTGAATCACAAAACCATGTTGGTGGGCAATTATGAGCGAGAAACTCCTCCCTATTCAGATCAGGAGAACCAGCATGGAATCGGTTGCCGTGGCAACCTGGGCCAAATGGAGACGGTAACAGAAAACCCCTATTCTTCACTGAGGGTGACAAAGGACAGTTTGTCTGTCAAACAGGATGGACATGCTTCCCTTCGTGGCTGTTTTGAGATTGTACATCTTTGTTTGAATCAATCACAGTAAAAAAATAAATCCAGCACGATGAATCTGAAATTGACAGACACTTGTTGAGTTTTTACTAAAAAAAAACAAATACCCTGAGGGAAAAAATAATAATTCTTACCTTCACACTGCACCAATGCCAGTTATTTGTAAATATTTGGAACCCCGAAAAATAAATCCGGCAGTCATTTTCCATAATATAAATCATTTGAATCAGGGGTGTCAAAGGTATGTTCCGCAGGATGAGTTTGTTAATTATAAAAATGAGCTGAATTTTTTGAATGAAAGAAACTGCTGTTTCTAAATGTGTCTACCGGATGTCCCCAGAGAAATTATTTGTGTCCACTACCACATGGTTCCCCAGCCTTTTTTCCACCAGGGACCAGTTTAATGTAGGCATTGTTTTCACCTACCGGCTTTCTACGTGCGGCAGATAAGAAAGCCAAAAAATGGGCATGGAAAATTACCCTTTAGCTACAACCTGGCACACCAATGTGCACTGTTGCATGTACTATATAACAAAGGAGTTGTAATATACATCCATTAACAAGCTGAATGGTGTTTTTAGTGGGACAGGCAAAAGTTAAGTCGGAAATGCGGTACTTTATAAATTAATTTTTGTTTCTGCGCGGCTCTTTAAAAAAATGCGTCATATACCGGTAACAGACACTACCTACTTACGCTGCTTATTACCGATAGTATGCAAATTGATAATCTGTGTATTTGTATTATGACTGGGGACACATTTTCTGGGCGCACATAAATATTTAGACATAATATTTATCTCCTTATAACTTCACGTGTGATAAATGAAATTATTTGTGTTGTAGACAATGCTACATATGTACAGAAAAAGACACATGACGTTAGTACTTCAGTATCATGGCACGGGTTCGAACCCATGTTTTTCATGATTCTGAGTGTCACAATTCCTCCTCTGGCTGTTCACTCGGACACGCCCCCACTCACGCTAGGCGCAGCACGCCCACGCAGCAAGGCCGCAGGCAATCACCCATCAGCGCACCTGGTCCAGACGAGAGGGAGCGGTACAAAGAGACAGCGAAGCCAGGAGACCTTTGCCAGAACGTAGCCAATCTCACCTGAGTAAGCATAACGTCTGGCACCTCTCCCTCGTTCCTTGCTCACCTTCCTTGTGCTCTTCCTCGTTCCTGTCTTGATGTCCTTTGTGTTTTCCAGTGTCCTCCGTGTTCGTGTCTTGCCTCATCACCTCCTCCCGTATTGTTGCTTGCCTTCCCCAATCCTTGACCACTGTTTGGACCCAGATATCGTTGCCTCTCTCCAGCCCCCGACTGCTTGCCTCCCTACTGATCAACCTTTCACCTTTCGGATTCGACGAAAGATACATCCATCACGCATCGGCAACACCCTCTGGTAAATTCCACATTGTTAATTCCACACATCGTCTGCATTCACTCACAAGTGGTAGCATATACATCCCACACATTCATCAAATGTGTGGGATCATTTGCCTAGTACACAACAATCAGTTGAGGAAAATGAGTAAATTACATTACTTTACATTTCATCTTCTGATGGCTTACAAATTAACACCAAAGGGAGCACTTTAAAACTCTTCCAGACTCTATTCCACCTATTTGACTAACTAACATTATCACATAATGTAGTCCGAAAGTATAAACTACAACTGATGAAGATGGAATACAATTAACTGCAACATGTAAATGTAAAAAAAACATTATAATTTCTAAATTTTCAGAATGTGATTGTTTTTATAATTAAAAAAAAACAAAAGCTGACCATATCTTTATCTGTACGTTATCATGCCATGATTTTACCAGTCCGGCTTGCTTGGGAATAAATGTTCCTCAATTTGGCCCCTGAGTTAATCGGTATATACAGTGGAATGGGGGATCATATAGCCCCATTCATCCCGGTTTACCTGACACAAGAAACGCGACGATTTGGGGCAGGGGTGCGCACAATCCGCTTTATCCGCCAGACGGCAGTGGAGTGATGAATATCTTGAAATGGTTTTGTGTCATTTCCAACTTTGACCACAGTGTCAAAGTTGGTGTTATATAGGTTGGTGATGATCAACCCCCCACCTTGAATTCCTTCCCGACTGTAACAAACTGTATTTTGAACACCTCCTTTCCATGACCAGACTTGATAATTCACCCTCTCTTGGTGTGACGATCACTACAGAATTGGAGCCCATTTACCCCCGCATCGACAGTGTGGATAAAGACATGTTAAACTATTTCATCACTAAATTGCAAGTTTTAGTCAGCCTGGTCCATGATTACTTTCAAACATTATGAACAAAAAATACATACAAAAGAATCATCATTTCTAGACTTTCCTTCTCTTTCATCTCCTCTTTCATAGACACCATGGCCTGTGTTTCCTAATGCTCTTTCAGCCTTTCCTCAATCCCCCTGAGGAAAACATCAGTAGAAGAGGACACCAAATAGAATACTAGCAACTTACCTTTTTTCCCCTCTCATTTTTGAGTGTCAGGTGTGCTCCTCTTTCTTTGTTTTTCTCCCAGGTTCTGATTCAGTCTTTCTCACCCTCAAATCACATTTGGCTTGAGTTTTTTTAATGTTTTCCATCCAAGTTCTGACCAATACACTTCTTCTTTGAAGTTAAAATCAATAAACGGTTTGCTGCAAATTACATTCCTCTCCCCTGGTCCGTCCCATTTTGTGTGAGTCAATTTGAGTGGAGAACTCCATTCTTTTCTCATATTCCCATTATTTGGAATCAGAAATACTCAGAATGAGAAATACTTCATCAATCCCCGAGGGTTAATTAAGACATGTATGCAGGCAGACCCCATTTTTAGTTGTATTGCTACTACCTGCAACAATGAATAAGGCAGACATACTTGATCATTTCTTCAAATTCTTCATAAATAATTCATGGTTCGGGATGAAGGTGCTACCAAAACACATACTACCAATATAACATTTCCTCCAGTCTTATGTAGGTGACTTCAGCAGGCTGATGGAGGCCCGCTCACATTTTAGAGCTAAAAGCGGGTGTTCCAAATTATACTAAAACTCGTTAAAACAAGCCTAAAATTACTACAGTATATATTTTGGGAGGAATTGTACCCATAGACATCATTTTATGTAAACAACTATGAATTATGGCAATGTTTTCAACAGTGGATGGGCTCGTTAAAGCACTCATTAATAGAATAATGATAAACAATTATTATGCTTTTTACCTAAAATGCAAGATTTTTTGCTTGTATTACCGGGAGGCTTTGTTTTGATTTAAAGGGGAACATTATCACCAAACCTATGCAAGCGTCAATATATACCTTGATGTTGCAGAAAAAAGACCATGTATTTTTTCAACCGATTTCCGAACTCTAAATGTGTGAATTTTGGCAAATTAAACGCCTTTCTGTTTATCGGTCTTTTAGTGATGATGTCAGAACGTGACGTCACCGAGGAACACACCCGCCATATTCATTTTCACATTACAAACACCGGGTCTCACCTCTGTTATTTTCCGTTTTTTCAACAATTTTTTGGAACCTTGAAGACATCATGCCTCGTCGGTGTGTTGTCGGAGGGTGTAACAACACTAACAGGCAGGGATTCAAGTTGCACCACTGGCAGGAAATCTGTCGCCAGACCCCCATTGAATGTACCAAAGTGTCTTCACATTTGACCGGCGATGCTAAAACAGACATGGCACAGAGATGTATGGATAACCTGAAGTTGCATTTGCAACGATTAAGTCAACTAAATCACAAAGGTGAGTTTTGTTGATGTTGTTGACTTATGTGCTAATCAGACATATTTGGTCACAGCATGACTGCCAGCTAATCGATGCTAACATGCCACGCTAATCGATACTAACATGCTATTTACGCTAGCTGTATGTACATTTGAAACTAGATACCCACATTTAATGCGAAACAAACACTTACCAATCAACGGATTTAAGTTGCTCCAGTGTCACAAGATGCGAAAGTCCTGATCGTTTGGTCTGCACATTTTACCGGCGATGCTAATAAGGCAGCCATGCTATGGGCCACTTCATTAGGTACACCCACGCTATGGCCGAATAGCGTCAATAGCTATTCGCTCAATAGCTTCAATTTCTTCTTCAATTTTGTTTTCGCTATCTGCCTCCATACTCCGACCATCTTTTTCAATACAAGCGTAATCTGTTGAATTGCTTAAACCGCTGAAATCCGAGTCTGAATCCGAGCTAATGTCGCCATATCTTGCTGTGGTAACCGCCATGTTGTTTGTATTGGCAGCCCTGTATGACGTCACAGGAAAATGGATAGTGGTTTCGAAGATAGCGCAAATAAGCTTTATTTAGGGATATTACGGGACTGGTAAAATTTTGAAAAAAACTTCCAAAAATACAACAAGCCACTGGGAACTGATTTTTATTGTTTTTAACCCTTTAGAAATTGTGATAATGTTCCCCTTTAAACAAAGAAAACTTGTGTTGATAAGTGTTGTCCCGGTACCAATATTTTGGTAAAATTACCTTGATCATTTTCGGTACTTTTCTACATAAAAGGGACCACAAAAAATTGCATTATTGGTTTTATTTTAAGAAAAAAGATCTTATGGTACATCAAACATATATGTCTTACTGCAAGTTTGTCCGTAAATAAAAAAGTGAACATACTAGTAAGTAAGCAAACAAAGACTTCTAATTTAGGCTGCTGTCATATGCAGTAACATATTGTGTCATGTGCCATTCTATTATTTTGTCAAAACTATTAAGGACAAGTGGTAGAAAAGTATTAATCCACTTGTTCATGTATTGGTAATATCTGCTTACTTTCTCTTTTAACATGTTCTATCTACACTTCTGTTAAAATGTAATAATCACTTATTATTTTGTTGTTTGATACTTAATGGTGTTCGTGGGATTAAAGGCCTCATCTTTTCACCTCCAAACATATTGCTGGGTATTGTGGCCAAAGAGCTCAATTTTTGTTTCATCTGACATCACATGGACAAAGATAAGACCTCATGGAGGAAAGTTCTGTAATATAAAAATAGCTCACCTCTGAGTAAAAGGGAACACAAATATAAACATGGACAAGGGGTGGATCTTAAAAAAAGTCAGGGTATATTATCGCCACATTTCCAACCACTTTTACTCTTCTATCATTGCAATCAATGATGAACGGGGGTGCCGCTGACTCCCATCGCGTAATTAGTTATTTTTTTTTTCCAAACAAGGCACTTGTTTAAAATATACTTTTAAAAGATCAGTATTGTGAATTGATGTATTTAATGTGAATAAAGTAGTAAAAAAAAGATTTGATTTCTTTGCCATTTTAAGGCTGCTGATCACATCATTCAGGTTTCTATACGGATATGTATGATAGCACAATAAGTCATGTTTTTTTTGTATCAAATCTTTCATATTACATTGTTTTTTTCAAATTAAAATTACAGAAAATAAAACCATGGTACATCACAATTGATGTAAAACAAGTTGACGTAAGTGACGTAGCTTTCAAACATGCAGAGACCGATCGTGTAGTGACGCTGCTTAACAAGCTGTTAACACATAGCAATGAATGAACTTCCTGATACCTACTGTTGCTACTTATTGGCTGGACACTTGAAAATGTGAAAACAATGACCCTTGGTGGCCTGAAATAACAGAAAATGACAACACAGTAAGGAGATTTGAACCGTGGATTTTGTAAAATGTGTCTTTATCGTCCCCATATAAAGTGAAAAAGTTAAAGTACAAATGACTGTCACACACGCAAGAGGTGTGGCGAAATTATTCTCTGCATTTCACCCATCACCCTTGATCACCCGCTGGGAGGTGAGGGGAGCAGTGAGCAGCAGCGGTGGCCGCGCCCGGGAATAATTTTTGGTGATTTAACCCCCAATTCCAACCCTTGATGCTGACTGCCATACCAAATATATGGATGTCCATCGGGTTTATAGAGATAAACAAACATCACAAACCCGTCCAAACATTAGGTAATGGGTCCCATTTTTATAGTCTTTGGTATGACTCAGGCTTCATGGTGGCAGAGGGGCTAGTGCGTCTGCCTCACAATACGAAGGTCCTGAGTAGTCTGGGGTTCAATCCCGGGCTCGGGATCTTTCTGTGTGGAGTTTGCATGTTCTCCCCGAGAAAGCGTGGGTTCCCTCTGGGTACTCCAGCTTCCTCCCACTTCTAAAGACATGCACCTGGGGATAGGTTGATTGGCAACACCAAATTGGCCCTAGTGTGTGAATGTAAGTGTGAATGTGAGTGTGAATGTTGTCTGTCTATCTGTGTTGGCCCTGCGATGAGGTGGCGACTTGTCCAGGGTGTACCCAGCCTTGCGCCCGATTGTGGCTGAGATAGGCACCAGCGCAACCCGCGACCCCAAAGGGAATAAGTGGTAGAAAATGGATGGATGGATGGTATGACTCGGCCGGAGTTTGAACTCACAACCTACCGAACTCAGGGCGGACACTCTAACCACTAGGCCACTGAGTAGGTATACTTACATGTAAGCGGTAGAAAATGGATGGATGGACTATATATATATATATATATATATATATATATATATATATATATATATATATATATATATATATATATATATATATATATATATATATATATATATATATATATATATATATATATATATGTATATATATATATATATATATATGTCACAACTAAGACTTGGGTGAAGGTTTTTTTCCCGAGGTGCAAAGTGATTGGAACGGAGACGGCTTGAAGGTAAGGACGGGATTTAACCTGAACTCAAAACAGGAACAAACAAAAGGCACTCACAAGGAGGTACAAACACTTGGCTGTGAAAACAAAACTTGCGCTAAGGCAAAACTATGGACATAGGCTAAAACCTGCACAATGGCAGAACTATAAACAACTAAACCAAAAACACTTACTGTGACCGAGAAAAGGGTATGAAAAAAAGCAGCATGTTAATCATGGGTTTGTCGTGAGTAATAGATGGTAATGGCGCCAGGATGACTACCTGGAAACTGGGGCTTAAATAATACTATGGTGATTGAAAACAGGTGCTTGACATGGGGACAGGTGGAAACTAATTGGTTGGCATGGAAACAAAGCAAACAAGGAAGTGCAAAAACAGGAAACAATGGAGTCTTAAGCAAAACAGAACATAACTAAACAAAACATCATCACATGACACGACAATATATATATATATATGTGATACTAATATTATAATTATGTTATATATAATTATAATAGGGCTTCACGGTGGCATAGGGGTTAGTGCGTCTGCCTCACTATACGAAGGTTCCTGAATAGTCAAGGTTCAATCCCGGGCTCGGTATCTTTCTGTGTGGGGTTTTCATGTCGTCCCTTTGAATGTGTGGGTTCCCTCCAGGTACTCCGGTCTCCTCCAACCTCCAAAGACATGCACCTGGGGATAGGTTGATTGGCAACACTAAATTGGCCCTAGTGTGTGAATGTGAGTGTGAATGTTGTCTGTCTATCTGTGTTGGCCCTGCGATGAGGTGGCGACTTGTCCAGGGTGTACTCTGCCTTCCGCCCGATTGTAGCTGAGATAGGCACCAGCGTCCCCCGCGACCCCAAAGGGAATAAGCGGTAGAAAAATGGATGGATGGATGGATGGATAATTATAATATGATTATACATATATATATATATATATATATATATATATATATATATATATATATATATATATATATATATGTATATATATATATATATATATATATATATATATATATAAATATATATATATATATATATATATATATATATATATATATATATGTGTGTGTGTATAATTATATTACAATTACATACAATATAATTATAATATTAATATTACATATAACATATAATATATACATATTGTTAACAGGTTATATTAAATAGAAAACATATAGCAACATTTCAACAAACCATATGATACAAGCTTTGTCATAATCAGCAAGCGACATACGGGGGAAGACTAAAGGGAACGAGTTCATTCGTTGCTATGGCGATATGGAGCCATTTAGTTTTTAGGCAATTTGGCCGTAAGTGCTCTATGGTTAAGTGGTGTGCTTTGGAGTGGTGCGTGTGTGCAGGAAGAGCTAGTTTTCAGGGCGCATGTACGCTAGGTACTAATTCACCATAAGCCCCAGAGACTGTGCTATTCTGCATGAAAAGATCAGCGTTGCGTATTTACATCTGTCCCTCAGGGGCCCTTAGCAAACATGTTTCGAAGGAGCCAGAAATTTCACACTGCTGTTAATGAGCTATGATTGTGACTTTATTAAAACTAACAGACTTCTGTGTGTGGAGACACGTGGACAGAGAAGTGGAAGTGTAGGCTGCTCGGACATAGACGTCAAGTCATGCGCTCGCTGCCAATCTTTGGGAAAAGACTGAGAATGTAGTATGCATTAACTGTTTCATGTCCTGTTTGGAGAATTGATATGTGCTGCCAACCTCGAAAGTGATATGAAAGACTTGACAGCATTGTAATTCAGTGCAAGGGGAAGCCAGTGACAGCCCCTATGTGTACTCCGGCAGCTGAAAGCATGTTGACATGTTTATTCGCTTTATATTCCCTATAATTTTCTAGCTGTACTAGAATATTAAATAATATTATAGAAAATGTTGTTTTTGACTTCAAACTGTGATTAAGCGCACACACATATGCAGCTGACTCGTCGGACCTTAAGGGCTGCCCAACTACTAGCTGTTTAATGCCCCCACTCGTCATCTATTTCATAATTATCATCTCTTAAGACTGACAGAGTTCAATATTTATCAAAATGCTTGTTTAACCTATCAAGTCATTTACAGGCTGAATCTTAGGCTCTGTAGCCTGGTTCCTATCTACCATCCCCAACATGCCCACAACACTCGTAACTTAGATCTAATAATAGGTAAACATCGTCTACTGGCTTGTACCGCTCACAGTGTTGTATGCAGAGGACCAAAGATTTGGACCCAGCTTAATGAGAGCCTCAAGATGCTGTATCCATTCTCCAACTTCAAAAAGAAACTGAAAACTTACCTATTAACCACCTATCTCTAAGGCCTCATGTGGGGTAGTCTACTGTTGGGTTTTGCATGGTTGTATGAATGTATGTATGTATGTGTATGCTTGCTTTGGTACTACTATCTTGTGTTTATTATACAGCGTTGTTGTTGTTTTGTTTTTTGTTGTTGTGATTGCTACCATGTTTTATCTTTCCATATACATACTGTCCTTTGGACTCCCTGTCAAAAGCTTCTTTTAGCTTATTTGGGGGGACCCTTTCACATACCAACATCTTTAAATGATGACATTTCACCACTACTGTAATTGTTATATGGTATTATGAATGAACTTGAAACTTAACTTGTTTTAGTGGCATTGATGTGCATTGGAGACATTGATGTGTGTAATTCCTGTTTTTTAGCAAATGAACATGCAAAAATTTGCAAAAAAATCACCATTTAAAAATGTTTTAGTGTTTCAAAAATTATCAACAGAGTTGGCATAAATACATACCTAATCCATCCAAAGGAATCACTATGTCTGTTTCAGTCACTATGCGATGTAATCACTACAGTAAATATAACTTGTGCTGCCTTCCACAGGAACCACATGGGTTAGCCTACTCTATACAGTATTTACAACCTTACTAGTGTTCACTTCACAGCCACAGATGGTTTATCTAGTTATTTACATTATTTACACTTTGGGGATAGGTTGATTGGCAACACTAAATTGGCCCTAGTCTGTGAATGTGAGTGTGAATGTTGTCTGTCCATCTGTGTTGGCCCTGCGATGAGGTGGCGACTTGTCCAGGGTGTACACCGCCTTCCGCCCGATTGTAGCTGAGATAGGCGCCAGCGCCCCCCGCGAACCCACAAAGGAATAAGCGGTAGAAAATGGATGGATGGATGGATGGTTCATTCACACATTACATTCAAAATGATTCAACTATTCAATGTCAAAATGTAAACAGTGGAAATAATGAATAAAATGTCAGCTGCTGTCTTGTTCTAAAACACCAATGAAAATGAAATTTTGCATTTAAACTAGGTCAGTGGTTCTCAAATGGGGGTACGTGTACACCCGGGGGTACATGAAGGTATGCCAAGAGGTTTTGGGGATTTTTTTAAAACATTCTAAAAATAGCAATAATTCAAAAATCCTTTATAAATATGTATATTGAATAATACTTCGACAAAACATGAATGTAAATTCATAAACTGTGAAAAGAAATGCAACAATGCAATATTCAGTGTTGACAGCTAGATTTTTTGTGGACATGTTCCATAAATATTGATGTTAAAAATTCATTTTTTTGTGAAGAAATGTTTAGAATGAAGTTCATGAATCCAGATGGATCTCTATTACAATCCCCAAAGAGGGCACTTTAAGTTGATGATTACTTCTATGTGTAGAAATCTTTATTTGTAATTGAATCACTTGTTTATTTTTCAACATATTTTAGTTATTTTTCTATATTTTTTTCCAAATAGTACAATAAAGACCACTACAAATGAGCAATATTGTGCACTGTTATACAATTTAATAAATCAGAAACTGATGACATAGTGCTTTATTTTACTTCTTTATCTTTTTTTTTTTTCAACCAAAAATGTTTAGCTCTGATTAGGGGGTACATGAATTAAAAAAAAGTTCACAGGGGGTATATCACTGAAAAAAGGTTGAGAACCACTGGACTTGGCTATACTGTAGCAAAAGTCATCACATGTCTGCCACAATCATGTCTGTTCTTAAAGGTGTATTCCACATCTTCCATGTCGAGAGCAGTTTTTGTTTGGGCGTACATGGTAAACAACTCAAATGTTGGGCATTGTTTTATCCATACGCATACATTTGTCCAAATGTTGCCAAGTAGACACATTGTGGGTTTCCTGGACGTCGTCTACATCGCTAAAAGAAAAAGAAAAGAAAGAGAATCCCTCTGCCATCTTCCACTAGTTTTCATATATATATACATATATATATATATATATACGTATATATATATATATATATATATTCATATATATATATATATATATATATATATATATATATATATATATATATATATATTAGGGGTGGGCAAATTAATGCGTTAATTCATCAATCTATTAACGCCGACAATTATTTTAACGCGCATTTGCGTATGTTGTTTACATGCTTTTATTTTGTTAACGCCTTTTCTTAACAAGATGGCGTCGCCCGAACGGGCTTCGGCATCGAGGAGCTCTTGGTAAAGATGCAACATTTGGCAAAAATACCGGACAATTCTGCAAATTTCATGGCTAGCTTACAGCGTGGTCACTCCGGGATCACTTACGACCGCCAGACAATTCTGGAGGTGGATAGATCGGGCCATTTTGGACTGAATGACGCGTGCTTGCTGGACCGGCTAGCTAGCATGGGAATACTTTGCCGGCTACATCCAGCGGCCTGTGAAGCAGCGGAGTATATGTGTTGTCTGTCTATTTATGAATAATGCAGACGAGGCGTGTTGGCTGAGTTCTTAACGTTTGCTTTCAGAGAGTGCATATAACAACATACAAGATGCCGTCATGGCGACATAACCTATACCGGGCTACCGCGCATGCTCGTCATTCCTGTTGCATGCTGGGTAGGGTAGTTCTTTATTTCCCTGGCTCATAACATCACAATATAGTATCATGTATATGATGCATTCAGTTTATCAAAGCACCAAGCAAACAATCGGAAAATATCCATCAGATCAATTCCTAGATATAGTCATAATTATTTTAAGTGCACTACGCAGAATAAACACAACATTATTCATATTGCTACTACAGATAATTTGATCAAAAATTCCCTTACACAGCCCACTACCTATAATATAGTTTTTTTAAACATAAGATCCCTGATAAAAAAAAAATATTTCTGCTGTTACCTCAGAAGTTGCCTGTTCAGATGTTATGATTGTGGCTCAGAGTTTGTATGTAGATTATATTTATTTTCCATAACAAACAGGATAACTTAAATACCCTGGCAGTGGCAATAAGCTTAAATGTTTGTATTTACATTTTTTGAGTTGATTTTCATAAAATGTGCTATTTAACTGCTACTATTTAACAAGGACAGATTTAAATTGTGTTTGCACAACTAATGTTTTGATGCTTTAGTTCATGTGGGAGAATATTCCAATAAAGGTGCACTACACACTACTTTTGAATTCATTATTGGGCTTTGCGTATACAATGCAGTTAATCGCGATTAATCAGAGAAATAGTGCGATTAACTTCGATTAAAATTTTTAATCGTTGCCCAGCCCTAATATATATATATATATATATATATATATATATATATATATAAATCGCCTGCTTGAATATTCCCTCTTCTCTTCTCCGACTCTCTCGTCGTCATTTTGGATGTGTGTCTGTTGTGATTTTCTTTCCTGGTTCGATGACCCGTCTTATCTTGCCTCTGATTGGCCTGTCCGTAATGTTTTGACCTAATCTTAACCAATCATGACTCATTTTAGTAAACCAACCAAAGAATCCTAAATGTTCTTACACGCAAACCAATCAATCACCATTGATGTTTCCCGTAGTGTTAGTCTTCTGCCCGTGGAGTTGCTTCGCTACATAGATTTGTTTTTTAAGTTAATAATTTTTAATGGAAAACCGTAGTTTTTACCTCCTGATTAATCAAAACTGTACTCATTATGGGAAAACTGTAGTCGTTCAACATTTTAACACACATTGTAGGTCGGAAAAAACTAAGAAAAACGGAAAATGTGTGTTTATATTTTTACACAGCTAAAAAAGATGGATTTCCGACTATCTACGGAAAAATCATACCCCATTCATCCAAAGGAACCACTATGTCTGTTTCAGTTGCTGCTATTTAGTCACTACAGTAATTACAACTTGTGTTCACATCCACAGGAACCACATGGGTTAGCCTACTCTATACAGTATTTACAACCTTACAAGTGTTCTTATATGTAAACCAACCCAATCATCATTGATGTTTCCCGTAGAGTTATGTCCTATCCATGAAGATGTTTCGCTACGTAGATTAGATTTTTAAGTTAATCTATTTTAATGGAAACCCGTAGTCATTATGGGAAAACCGTAGTTGTTGGCAGACATGTCGGTTGGAAAAAATGAAGAAAAACAGAAAGTATTTTTTTATATTTTTACAGGGCTAAAACATCACCTGTTTTTACAAGAGGTGATGAAGAGGTCTTTTTCCAAGGATAAAGAGGTGAACAAACAGTTTTTGACCCATTGGACTTATCAGCTCTTTTGCAATAAAAGGGGTAAAGAATTCTTCACTGGGGCTATCTTTTGCAGAAGCGTGCTTGTCGAGGCGCACGCCTGTAGTGCTTACGTACTCCGTCAACGAAGCTTTTGATGGGGTGAACACTGAAAAATGTTCCTGTGATCTGTTTAAATAAATGCTTGTGAAATATTTCAGAAATCCTGACCTTCCACTGTTCAACTAAATAATATGGGTATAGTCTTAAAACCAACATTTACAAGCTTTAGTGTCGCCCCCCCTTCTTTTTAGTCTCGAAGGCAGACACATTTCCTTCCCCTCTTCTCTTATCTCTCCTGTTTGCTTCTTTGTTTTGCATTCTCTTAACTTTCTTGCAGTCTCTTTTTGCTCTCCACTTCAAAATCCAAACAATGGAATTGATCATCTTGCCTCTTGACAAAATTGACAAGATCTTGGGTTCTGGGGAGCCTGCCTGTCATGGTTGCTGCGAGACACACGGCAAACCCCAGGGGAGTAGCTGAGTGCCGCATGCCTGGCGACCCGTCCAGTCGAGGACGTTGACGATGAATTATGATAACAGAACATCAGCTGATTGGAGTAAGCGTTGCCCTGATTTATGGAAAAATTGGAAGATGCTGGCAGTCGTTCAAAGTACCCCAAAGCTGCCACAAATGATTGGATCATATAGGCAGAGCTGCGGGCAATCAAACTTTTTTTTTGATTTTGGACTCTATCACAAGAGGCTGTCTGCTCTGAAAGGCAATTTGAGCGAAAAGTTAAAGTTTTTTTTGGCCGCTCAAACACAAACATTATAATCTGGATCAGTTGGTACAAAATGCGGCTGCTGGACTTTTGACAAGAACAAGAAAGTTTGATCATATTACGCCTGTACTGGCTCACCTGCACTGGCTTCCTGTGCACTTAAGATGTAACTTTAAGGTTGTACTACTTATGTATAAAATACTACACGGTCTAGCTCCATCCTATCTTGCCGATTGTATTGTACCATATGTCCCGGCAAGAAATCTGCGTTCAAAAGACTCCGGCTTATTAGTGATTCCTAAAGCCCAAAAAAAGTCTGCGGGCTATGGAGCGTTTTCCGTTCGGGCTCCAGTAATCTGGAATGGCCTCCCGGTAACAGTTCGAGATGCTACCTCAGTAGGAGCATTTAAGTCTCACCTTAAAACTCATTTGTATACTCTAGCCTTTAAATAGACCTCCTTTTTAGACCAGTTGATCTGCCGCTTCTTTTCTTTTTCTCCTCTGTCCCCCCCTCCCTTGTGGAGGGGGTCCGGTCCGATGACCATGGATGAAGTACTGGCTGTCCAGAGTCGAGACCCAGGATGGACCGCTCGTCGGGACCCAGGATGGACCGCTCGCCGATGTATCGGTTGGGGACATCTCTACGATGCTGATTCACCTCCGATTGGGATGGTTTCCTGTGGACGGGACTCTCGCTGCTCTCTTGGATCCGCGTTGAACTGAACTCTCGCGGCTGTGTTGGAGCCACTATGGATTGAACTTTCACAGTATCATGTTAGACCCGCTCGACATCCATTGCTTTCGGTCCCCTGGGGGGGGGGGGGTCCTCTCCAAAGTTTCTCATAGTCATCATTGTCACTTGCGTCCCACTGGGTGTGAGTTTTCCTTGCCCTAATGTGGGTTCTTCCGAGGATGTCGTAGTGGTTTGTACAGTCCTTTGAGACATTTTTGATTTAGGGCTATATAAATAAACATTGATTGATTGATTGATTTTACCCGGCTGCTTCGCCCCATGTGGTAGGACGGAAAACATAGCAGCGCCCCTAGTGGACGGGAGCTTCGGGCCGGATGCCACCATCGCCTTTTGTTGCAAGTCTCGAGTTGTATGTCGCACTGTGTAAATGTGCTTCGCTTGAGTTTTTTTTCCTGGTCTCTAACTAAATCCCCTAGGAGTTTAGTTTGAGACTCGCATTTTTCCCCCCTTCTTCCACCCAGGTTTACCATTTTTTTTACAGGGCACCGCCCATGTGGCGACTCAATCAGTATTCCTGTTCTCTCCCCCATGTAACTGTAAGTCATTTCTTGGAGGGGTTTGTACTGAACATGTAATTTAGTTGTACAGTGCAATGACAATAACGTTCCATCCGTTCCATCCATCCATCCATCACAGCTGCAATTACTCACAACCACTGGGGCACAGTGTCTTACTGGCATCCACACATTGATGCTGGTCCTCTGTGCCAGATAAACCATGGCAATACTACAAGCATGTACTGTTATTGCTGAGGAAAGTTGGCTGCCATTGTAGCTAATGCCATTTGCATGTTGGAACTCTCTCAGAATAAACTCTTCATTTCTTTTTTTCCAACTGTAAATGTGATAAAACGCATATCAAAGTACTCCAAATGTCCAATGGCTCATTCTGGCAACTTTACTTCATTTTTGTACAAGGTTTCTATGCTAAAGAGGACTCATTAAAAAGTGACGGTAACAGAAGTGAGTTTCAGCATAGAATTAGTAAATTAATTAAATATAGCCACTTGGCATTCATGCTAATATCATGTTCACACAAAAGACTGTGCAGTGGTTTAACACAATTTAAAATATATAACTAATCTTTAAAAAAGAAATATAATAGGACTTTGCAGAGATTTTTCAGCATGCAGTCGTCAGTACATGCCGTGCACATTAATTGATAAGAGACAGCGTAATGCCTTACGTAAGACACGGCAGTTGGGGAATTGCAGGCATGCGCGGCACATTAAGTAATTCAGGGAGTGTGCATTAAAACAGCCTCAAAAGGTTCGCCATTCTTTTTGCCTTTCTGACACATTCACAGTAGTTGACTTTGGTTCATGATGTGATGTTGGTACACTATAAGCCCTTTTCCACAGCAGGAACTTTCAAAATGTACCCCATGTAAATAAAGTTCCACCAGGAACTCTTTAAGTTCCTAGTAGCTTTGTGGTACTTTGGAAAGTCCCCCAATAACCTTTTAGGGGCAAACTCTGATTAGTTGAACACAGTTGGGGCATTATTAAAACTTTGTATTCAGATGTCATTACAGTATGCAGGGACAACTTCAGTATTTTCCATTTCTTGTATATTTATTTTATAATATAAAGAAAGAAACAATAAAAGAAGAATGATCCATCTTCTTCCTCTTATCCGAGGTCTGGTCGCGGGGGCAGCAGCCTAAGCTGGACTGTGGTTATTTATGCTTCTTCGATGCAGAGAGGATACCGGACGAGCCAAATGAGAGTGTAAGTACATGGTTTATTTGAATACTAAATACAAAAATAATCGAACTAAGGGCGCTCACAAAGAGGTACAAAACTTGGCTACAAAAATACAAACAGGAAAACAAAACACCTGCTCGATGGCATGAAAGACGATAAACTATAAATTTAAACTTGCACTGTGGCAGAACTATGAACAACTAAAACAAAAACACTTACTTTGACCGAAACAAGGGGCATGGATAGCAGGGTGCATAGCAGGTAATTGTGAAGGCATGAAGCAGCATGCAAAAATCCCAGACTGATGGACAGAAAGTAAAATCCTTAAATAGTAGCAGTGGTAATGAGAAACAGGTGTGAGAGGCTGATGATCGGGGCGTGACTAGGGGAAACTAATGAGTAGCTATGGTAACAAAACAAACCGGGAAGTGAAAAGACAGAACCAAATGTCCAAAAAAACAAACCGATCATGACCAAAACAAAACATGATCCATAGGTGTGACACTCCCAAGCCACTTCGTCCAGCTCCTCCGGGGGATCCAAGGCGTTCTCAGGCCAGCCGACAGATATCTTCCTCCCAATGTGTCCTGGGTCTTCCCCGTGGCCTCTTACCGGTCGGACGTGCCCGAAACACCTCCCAAGGAAGGGTGGATCCTAACCAGAACCACCTCATCTGGCTCCTTTCGATGTGGAGGAACAGCGGCTTTACTTTGAGCTCCTCCCGGATGGCAGAACTTCCCACCCGATCTCTAAGGGAGAGCCCCGCCACCCGGCGGAGGAAACTCATTTCAGCCGCTTGTACCCGTGATCTTGTCCTTTCTGTCATAACCCAGAGCTTATGACCATAGGTGAGGATGAAAACCTAGATCGACCGGTAAATTGAGAGCTTTTCCTTCCGGCTCAGCTCCTTCTTCACCACAACGGATCGATACAGCGTCCGCATTATTGAAGACGCCGCACCGATCCGCATGTCGATCTCACAATCCACTCGTTCCTCACTCGTGAACAAGACTCCGAAGTACTTGAACTCTTCCACTTGGGGAAAAATCTCCTCCCCAACCCAGAGATGGCACTCCACTCTTTTTCGGGCGAGAACCATGGACTCGGACTTGGAGGTGCTGATTCTCATCCCGGTCGCTTCACACTCGGCTGCGAACTGATCCAGTGAGAGCTGAAGATCCTGGCCCATCAGGACCAAGTTTTCTGCAAAAAGCAGAGACCTAATCCTGAAGAACACAAAATATTATTTAGCCATGGTCTTTAAAGAGATTGTAGTTTCAGAGCTGAAAGCCATGCAATTTAATCAATTCTCACAAAACACTTGACATTTTTTCACACATTTATTCATAATTTAGTGTTGTGATCCTCTTCTTGGATCAAATTTTGATTTAGGTTTTTGACTCCTTTTGTATTCTTGGTTTGTTTTTGGACTCTTCCGATTCTTTGTTTGTTCCGTTACCATGGTTTCATATTTGGTCCACCTGCTGCTTTCAGTTGATGCGCACCTGTTTTCTGATTGCTGCCAGAATTTAAGGCTTTCTTCTCCCCTTGTTCATTCTGGATCTTTTGTTTGCGGTAAGCAACGTTCACGTAGGTATCTTCCTATTTCTTGTTCCGTGCTAAGTTTCATCTTAGCTTCCCGTGCGATCGGCACATTTGTTTTTGGACTTTGTCCCAGTGCTAAGTGTTGGCACGCGTTTTCTTTTGCCTTTTGTGTCAGTGTTCTTTCATATTTTTGTATTAAACCAAGCTCTTACCTGCAATTCCTGCTTGTCCTCGGTCCTCTTGCATCCTGGGGAGACCCAACGCGCATCACCATGCGCGCACCGCGTAACAATTTAGTATATTTTCTTTCATGATAAATAAAAATAATTACATTTCAGTTTTCTGCATGCCGTAGTTCAAATAAGTCTGATTGACTGACCGTAATAACCAATCAATTAGTCCTATGGCTAAAAGACAACCATTTTTGAAAGATCAATTGTGCATCCAGTTCAAAGATGGCTCACCAGATCGCCTGACCAACGCTCGCTCGGCACACAAATATGATATACATGTGATGTATATAAATATGATATACACACACGTGATATACATGAAGGGTATGCTTGAAAAGTTTGGATAAAAACGTCTGCCGATGCTCGGCAAATGGAACTTTAAATAAAAAACTGATTGGGAAGAATGAAGAGAGCGGGGAAGTTAGACACAGCTGTGTTTTGAATAAAACAGAGGGTTGATGAGGGTTGAAGTAGTAGTGAAGATAATATGGAAGTAAATCAGGATAGTGGTCGAATGAAAGACAGGAGAGAGACCTGTAGGTTAGAAGAAGAGAGCTCTACATTGTAAAGAAGCATAGAGACCTGCTGCTCTTTCACTTGGTTGAGATAAAATATTGAAAATGTATTTATTTAAAATTCTTGTTACAAGTTTTCATTTTTAATTTATGTATGGAGAGCCCTGTGTGTTTTCCTTTTTTATGCACTCGTAACTTGTAAATAAAAAGCAAAAGTCAGCTAACAATGGAGTCAATAGGAGTTGCTCTATTCTGCCGATAATATTACTACTACTACTACTAATAATAATAATAATAATAGTAGTAGATTATATTTGGGGGACAATACAAAGGTCCTGGGTTTGATCCCGAGGCTCGGGGTCTTTCTGTGTGGAGTTTGCATGTCCTCCTGCCTCCAAAGACATGCACCTTGGGATAGGTTGATTGCCAACACTAAATTGGTCCTAGTGTGTGAATGTGAGTGTGAATGTTGTCTGTCTATCTGTGCTGGCCCTGTGACGAGGTGGCGACTTGTACAGGGTGTACACCGCCTTCCGCCCACATGCAGCTCAGATAGGCTCCAGGGACAAGCGGTAGAAAATGGATGGATGGATTTTATTTGTATTGCACTGACAGTTTGTAGTATCAGAATAAGAAATCTCAAAGTGCTACAAGTAAAAACATCATAAAAGCACAGACGGGGAGCGGCAGCTTCAAAAGCTCTGTCCCCCAAGGTCTTGAGCCATGTCCTGGGCCCAAGCAGACGTTGCTGTTGGCCTGACCAGGTCTTAGCTGAGGTGTGTGGGGGCATCACCATGCAGACAGTGGTGGGTGTGCAGGAGGACCTTTTACTCAATGCGGGCGGTGATAGGGAGCCAGTGAAGGGTGCGGAGAATGTGGGTGATGCTCATACTTCTGCACCCTCGTCAACCTGTTCTGACCATACTGGAGCTTTAGGAGGCTCCTGCCAGGGATCCCGATGAGTAGTGGGTTACAGTGATCCAACCTGGAGGAGACAAAGCCATGGACACGCTTCTTTCTCTGCAGCTGGAAGGTAGAGGAAGGGTTGGAGTTTGGAGATGTTACGGATGTGAAAGAAGGTTTTGCAGATGTGGCTGACATAGTTGTCGAAGGACAGGTTGGGGTCAAAGTCAACCCTAAGGTTTGTAACGGAGGGAAGCAGGGATTCGAAAGTTGTGGCCAAGATAATAAACTGAGGTAATGTGGGAAGAATGCAATTGTTGCGGAGTACCGGTTTGGATGGCTTCTGTTTTTGAGCCATTATGCGATAAAGGGCTCTAAGACCCTGTTTACACTGCACAGCAATTCTGATTTTTTTGCCCTCAAGTGACACAGATCTGATTATTTTGCCAGTCCAAACGCTCCAAAGTGCTTCAAATCTGATTTTTTGGTATCAGATTCTGGCCACATCAGGAGGTAGTCCTGAATCAGATTGGAATCGGATATTTTCAAATTTGAAGCCTGCTCAGTGGCCTTGTGGTTAGAGTGTCCGCTCTGAAATCGGTAGGTCGAGTCATACCAAAGACTATAAAAACGGGTTCCATTACCTCCGTGCTTGGCACTCAGCATCGAGAGGGTTTGGGGGTTATATCACCAAAATGATTCCCGAACACGGCCACCGCTGCTGCTCACTGCTCCCCTCACAACGTTCGCTTTTTCCCACAACACTAAAATTACCAATATAGTAAAAGGCAAGGCAAATGTATTCATGGAGCACAACGCAATATAAAGTTTCTTGCCGAAAATTATAAGAAGGCAAGATTAAAAAAAATAAATAAATAAAAATAACCAATAAAATTATCAAAATGAATTTCCTCTGTCGGGTAGCAGGGCTCTCCCTTAGAGATAGGGTGAGAAGCTCTAACATCCGGGAGGAGCTCAAAGTAAAGCCGCTGCTCCTCCACATCGAGAGGAGCCAGATAAAGTGGTTTGAGCATCTGGTTAGGATGCCTCTTGGACGCCTCCCGAGGGAGGTGTTTAGGGCACGTCCGACTGGTAGGAGTTCCACGGGGATAACCCAGGACACGTTGAAGAAACTATGTCTCCCGGAGTGGCTGGGGAGAGGGAAAACTAGGCGTTCTTTGCTTAGGCTGCTGCCCCCGCGGCATGACCACTGATAAGCGAAATAGAATGGATGTTTTTTCTTTATCCTTCACCAGAGTTAATAAATACTGTAGGTTTTTTGTGTTCAGTGCTAACAAATGGTAAATGGTTGTACTTGTATAGTGCTTTTCTACCCCTTTTTAAGGAGCCCAAAGCGCTTCAACAGTATTTCCACATTCACCCATTCACACACACATTGACACACTCATGGCGGGAGCTGCCATGCAAGGCGCTAACCAGGACCCATCAGGAGCAAGGGTGAAGTGTCTTGCTCAAGGACACAACAGACGTGACTAGGATGGTAGAAGGTGGGGATTGAACTAGTAACCCTCAGATTGCTGGCAAGGCCGCTCTTCCAACTTCTCCACGCCAACAAGAATGTATCCTCACCATAACGTACCGGTCCGTGACGCATTTGGTACCAGGCCTGAGAGAAACAATAAATAATTTATAGACTGCATTTTCTCCGACTTAACTTTCGCCAGTCCCACTAAACCAGGGGTCGGCAACCCCAAACGTTGAAAGAGCCATTTTGGACCAAAATCCAAAAAACAAACATGTCTGGAGCCGTAAAATATGAAAAGAAGTGTATAAGTCTTATAGTGCAGGCAACACATGACGCAAGTGTCTATATTAGCTATAATAGCCTACTATTAAAATGACTGTGTCATGGGCTGAAGCCAATCTTCGTTGACAGAAATGTTGAAATGTAATATTATACTACACATTTTTACAACATCAGAAACCATTAGTAAATCAGACGCTATTCAGAAGGTGAGAACTCCTGGAAATGACTGGCTTTAAATGGCCAAAGGTATAGATGTGTGTGTCTAAGTTAAAATAAGTCAATAACATCAATAAACTTCACCTTTGTGCATTCACGCACAGCATGAAACTTCTGGTGGACAAAATGAGACAAAGAAGGAGCGGAAGATTTTACACGTAATCAAACTGTTGCGTCACAATCCACACTATGGTGAGTTCAAAAACCGCCGAAATGAGTAGGACAAATCCATGCTCACCAAATGCTGTCATCAGTGAAGCATACACACAAACATATTAAACTGTGGGATTTCTAACAATTGGGAAGTTTTGTGTCACGTTTGTCCTCAAACAAAAAACATACTAAAACAAAAACAAACATTTTTTTTTCCATTTTTAATTCCTTTTTAAAAAATGCTACAGGGAGCCACTAGGGCGGCACTAAAGACCCACATGCGGTTGCTGACCTCCGCACTAAACACACCAATGCCTCGCCTGTGCATCGGTTAGGGACACCTCTGTACTGCTGACCTGTCTCCGCTCGGGGTGGTGTCCTGCTGGACCCACTATGGACTGGACTCTCACTATTATGTTAGATCCACTATGGACTGGACTCTCACAATATTATGCCAGACCCACTCGACGTCCATTGCATCTGGTCTCCTCTAGAGGAGTGGGGTTACCCACATTTGCGGTCCTCTCCAAGGTTTCTCATAGTCATTCTCATCCACCTCCCACTGAATTGTGAGTTTTTCCTTGCCCTTATGTGTGCGCTGAACCTCAGATGTCTTTGTGGCTTGTGCAGGCCTTTGAGACACTTGTGATTTAGGGCTATATGAATAAACATTGATTGATTGATTGATTGATTGACCAATAAGCTTGTTTATAGATGTGCAATAAAACTCCTCATGGGACATTGCCATTTATTCTAACTTTGTGACATGATACAATTTACATTAATGAACATAGAAAATATAAATGTAACACATTGTGGCCAAAGGCTGATTTCCATCTGCATCTCATTGCAAAGAAAAAAAGCCCAAGGCTCCCACTAATTTAGCGGTATAGTGAGTTGTATTTTTCATGCATTAATTTTTGCTGTATTCATCTGGCACAAATGGAAATAATGCCTACATTAAACCGGTCTGTAGTGCAAAAAAGGTCGGGCACCACCGATACATATTGTTTATGTTCAGACTTCCTATAGACATTTTTTCGGTGTGTCAGTTGAACAGACTTGGTGACAATATACAACGTTGTGTTACTCCTTTTTTTTTAATATTAAATATTTATGTCCTTCCCTAATCAGTTCTTATGACTGCGGTTAGTTACGATACATCTTTGTAATTATTTGTAGATCTTTTCCACACATGCTAATTTCAGATCAACATTCTTTCGTTTTGGAATGATTGCCTTTTATAAGCACATTTACACATTTTGATTGGATTTGACCCAATAATAGTACCAGGGTGAAAGACACTCATCACCTCACTCCTCTGTCGCTAATATGAATGAATCTGTTTGGTTTCAATAACATTATTTTCATTCTCACAAATATAATTTTTTTTTTCCCCAGAAAATCATTTACATACTTCTGTGGTTCAAAAATTGATTAAAAAAAACAGCGAGATCAGAGGCACAATTATTTATCTTTATTATTTATGCAGATGCAGTCATTTATAGCTGGTTGCATATGATTAGATATCTGTTTTTCAAATGAGATTCCATTGAATTTGAAGGAATTATTATTATATAAATGTATCAGATAGCTATGAGTACAAATTGTGCTCTATAGTGGGGTTTGGAGTTTTGGCGGAAGTGCATGCCGTTAATCAGTGACATGCGGTAAACTAAACACCAGGTGAGGCATGCATACTTTTTTCCTTCTTTTTCTTTTTTTTTACTTAAATTCATATGTGCAGCTCTAGTCATTGTTGATTTAAGTTGCACAATAGAGTTACAGGAAACAAAAGGGAATTATTCGTTATCATAATGATATCATGATAAGATAAATGGCTCCAAAAAGTATTTAATAAAGTTGTTATTAAATACTTTTTGGTCCCATTTGCTTTTAACAAAATAAATCAAGTATTGTGAGTGTATATTACTTTTCTGCATTTGTATCTGAAGCAGCAATAGCTATCCTCCATGAAAACATACTATGTATGATCGCATTCATTTTGTCTTAAAGTCCAGTTTAGAGAAGTATTTCATCGTGGATACAGTATATAATCGTCCATATTGGCAGACACATTCATTCAATTGAATTTCATTCCAAAAAATTAAACAATATTTTTGCATCCGACAAAAAACACCCAAAACGCTGGCTCACTCTAATAAAAATGCCATGTTTTTTTTTATAAATACAGTTAAAAAAATAAATAAATAAATAAAAAAGGCTGGCTTCTGCTGGAGAGACCTGTGTCTGCAAGCTTGAGCGCGCCCACTTCTCCCAGTGTGCTCAGTCGGAGTACTGCTGAGGCATTGAACTGCAAGTTGACAATATATCGCCCCCTACCTTGAGGCATAGGTACATGCTGCCTCATGGCCTGCCTTCCCCCGTGGCAACAAGCATGCGCCCCTCTCAAACGCATACGCCCAATACACAGTGTGTAGCCGTGAAGGCACCGCCTGTGTCTGCCTCACTTCTCGTCTACTGCGTTGTTTCGATCAGGAAACATGGAATTTCCGCGATTCTGACCAGGAAAAGTATCAAAATATACAGGAACCACACCGAAATTACATTGAAAGCATGAATCAAAAGAGAATTATTAAAACTTATTTTATTTTATTACTTTGTTTTGGAACATCTCATGGTTAAGCCAACTGGTGGCAGGTGAGGCACTGGAAAATAAAATTTCACCAGCTGTGACACGACGGAGAAATGCGGTGAGTCATTAGATAAGAGGTCCATTCGTCGTCATAAGGAGCAAATGGCCGTAATTGGATGGAAGGATCTGTAAAGATGGACGAGTCTGAGTGAAGCAGAGACCACCACATCTTCCTCCATGTCTCATACATCCATCCATCCATCAATTTTCTTCCGCCTGTCCCATACAGAAAATTACAAAAACTACTTAATTTGTGGACCGGTTTGTGATGTTTGTTTATCTCTATAAACCTGGTGGACATCCATATATTGGGTATGGCACTCAGCATCAAGGGTTGGAATTGGGGGTTAAATCACCAACAATGATTCCCAGGCGTGGCCACCGCTGCTGCTCACCGCTCCTTCCACCTGCCAGGGGGTGAAAATGGGGATGGGTTAAATGCAGAGGACAAATTTCACCACACCTAGTGTGTGTGTGTGAAAATCAATGGTACTTTTACTTTAACTTTAACCAATATAATGTTATCTCAGCACACTGTGGCTGTAAGGCAGCATTGGGAGAAAGATGTTCTCATGTCGCCTCACTTTTGTTTTATGTAGAGGCTTAGTACTATTTTATCAATACAATGACCGTCAAAGTTCTTCAACCAAGCACACCAAGTTAATGCAAAGTGTTGCTGATATTTATTTTGGATTATTTTTTACTTACTAAATGTTTACGCTTCTCTTTTGTAAAGTAAATCTGTACAGCAGATATGGTTTGCCTGAGTAGCGGGGCAGGACAAAAAAAAAATATATATATATATATATATATATATATATATATATATATATATATTTATTCTATAACAAAATATAGGTAATATTGTTTTTTGCATTATTTCATAATTTTTTTATGTTATTATCTATTATGTTCTTTTTGTGTTGAGGAGTTCAAGTACCTCGGAGTCTCGTCCACGAGTGAGGGAAGAGTGGATCGTGAGATCGACAGGCGGATCGGTGCGGCGTCTTCAGAAATGCGGACGCTGTATCGATCCGTTGTGGTGAAGAAGGAGCTGAGCCGGAAGGCAAAGGTCTCAATTTACCGGTCGATCTACGTTCCTATTATCACCTATGGTCATGAGTTTTGGGTTATGACCGAAAGGACAAGATCACGGGTACAAGCGGCCGAAATGAGTTTCCTCTGCCGGGTGGGGCTCTCCCTTACAGATAGGGTGAGAAGCTCTGCCATCCGGGAGGAGTTCAAAGTAAAGCCGCTGCTCCTCCACATTGAGAGGAGCCAGATGAGGTGCTTTGGGCATCTGGTCAGGACGTCCGAACGGTAGGAGGCCACGGGGAAGACCCAGGACAAGTTGGGAAGACTATGTCTCTCAGCTGGCCTTGGGATTCCCCGGGAAGAGCTGGACGAAGTGGCTGGGGAGAGAAGAGTCTGGGCTTCCCTGCTTAGGCTGCTGCCCCCGCAACCCGACCTCGGATAAGCGGAAGAAGATGAATGGATGGATGGATGTTTTTTCATTACACAATGTTCCGGTCAGCATTTTTCAGTGGTATTAAATATTAAACTACGAATTATTAAACTTTATGTATTCATTATAACATGTGATCATGTCAAACACAGGAAGTGAAAAAAAGTGGTAAAAATAAAAAAACATCTGGTTTTTCCTTCTCCTTTTCAGTCATGTTGAATTGTACACATGTAGCATTTTCATGTTCCTTAAAGCAGTGGTTCTCAAATGGGGATACGCGTACCTTTGGGGGTACTTTGTCAGAGTTGCCACAGACAGTTTGTCTATGTTTTAGTTTTTTCCTCTGCATTTGTCTGTTTCCTCTGTGTTTAGTATTTCCTGTCTAGTGCTCTTATTTTGTCAGCTTCCTGTCTTGTACCCTGAGTGCTGTGTTCCTCCTCAGCTGCGACTGATTGGCACCTGGCCACATCTCTTGCCAATCAGCCTGCTCCTATTTGTACCTGCTTTGTCTAGTGTCAGTTGCTGGATCATTGTATTGTATTGTCATTCGGACTTGTATTGTCGTTGCTATCGTGTCATGTTGTTTTGTTACAGCTACTACCTGTCGTGCTACATTTTGTCCTGGTCGTCGTAGCGGTAAGCTGTTTCTGTTAGCATTAGCTATTTCCATTTTTTCTGTTTGTTGTCCACTAGCTTTTGTGCTAAAGTTCCTTTTTGTTTTTCTAGCTCCCAGTGCTAGCTCTCTTAGTTTGTTATTCCGCCCACGTGCGTGCTTTTTGTTTGTTCTTGTTCTATTATTTTTATTAAATGTCTTCATATCCAATGCCTGCCTCCATCTCTCCATCTTGGGGTTCAACAACAAATATCCCTGACATACTTGAAGGTATGCCAAGGGGTACGTGAGATATTTTTTTAAATATTCTAGAAATAGCAACAATTCAGAAATCCTTTCAACAAAATATGAATGTAAGTTCATAATCTGTGAAAAGAAATGCAACAATGCAATATTCAGTGTTGACAGCTAGATTTTTTGTGAACATGTTCCATAAATGTTGTTAAAGATTTATTTTTTGTGAAGAAATGTTTAGAATGAAGTTGATGAATCCAGATGGATCTCTATTACAATCCCCAAAGAGGGCACTTTAAGTTGATGATTACTTCTATGTGTAGAAATCTTTATTTATAATTGAATCATTTGTTTATTTTTCAACAAGTTTTTTTGTTATTTTCATATCTTTTTTTCCAAATACTTTAAGAAAGACCACAACAAATGAGCAATATTTTGCACTGTTATACAATTTAATTAATCAAAAACTGATGACATAGTGCTGTGTTTTACTTCTTTGTCTTTTTTTTTCAACCAAAAATGCTTTGCTCTGATTAGGGGGTACTTGAATTAAAAAAAAATGTTCATGAAATATTGTGAACCACTGCCTTAAATGAATCACATTATTATTTTTAGTAACTCTTTTTTTAATGGTGGCAATTCGGTCAACATTTTGCAAAATGTTGCTTTAAAAACATCTTCAATCTGCTTTCTGACAGTCTCTTGAAAGTTAGCTGTTTTTTTAAACTGCTTTCCATGAGCTCCATTAGCCATTTTTTGTGTAGTGTTTGTTTTTAGACTGGCTGATCTGCTGCTATTCTGCTCTGTCACAATTCCCAGGTGGCCACAGTTAATATCTGGAGAGGTCCGAGTCTAGATGATGTGCTATCTGACCGTGGTTGTGACCTGGGGTGGTTCACTCTTCAATGCACAGCTGTGTTAGCTGACCTGGCTGAGCCCAGAAGAAGATCCAGATGCTTAAAAACACTCGAGTTGTCATAGAGATGATCTTCGACTAGCTTTTTTTTGCAAAAGGCCCTTAAAAACAGCTGAGAACCCCTGTAACTCTGGCAAAATAAACAGACCAGAATCAAATATCTACTGTAGAGGACATTAGTTCTTTGGAATTTACAAATTAAAAATTGGTATTTGCTGATGTCGTTCAGTTGTTGCAGTCTCTCCGGCCTATACCCCTCTTGTCCGTGCAATTTGCCTGTGGAAGTCACCTCCTAGCAGTTCCACTGTTACGCACATCACAGGAGCCAGGCGTGCAGTTTTTAACAGAGTTTTAATGTTCATCAATTTAATCAAATGTTCTTCAGCAGGTCGTGACTTTTCAGTCACTCCAAATCCTCCTCCTCTACTGTTTCCGGCCGCCACTGTTAAAGACAACAGGTGATAATAACTTGTACCGCCTGGGAGACCTAATTATCTGTTCAGCTGTGTCTCGCCATCGGCACTGCCAAGCCCCCGTCTCATGGTGCTCTGCCCTCAGCACCATGGACAGAGGTGGTGACCTCCGCTCCTGCAGGCAGCGTTGGCCACACCTCCCTCCACATTCGCCCTCTGTCTTTTTTTCTGCTCATTAAATATGTCCATAAAGCCAAATTATATAAGGCAACAATATCCCACATTTTATTTTGTAAAGCAATTCCGTACATCTAATTCAACAATATAATTTGTCTGAGTTGCTGGACAAGACATCCATCCATCCATTTCTACCGCTTATTCCCTTTGGAGTCGTGGGGGGCGCTGGTGCCTATCTCAGCTAAAATCAGGCGGAAGGCTGAGTACACCCTGGACAAGTCACCACCTCATCGCAGGGCCAAGACAGATAGACAGACCACATTCACTCTCACATTCACACACTAGAGCCAATTTAGTGTTGCCAATCAACCTATTAAAAAAAAAAAGAAACATTAAACAATACCGGTAAGGGAAAGGAATGACCCCACGGTCCCTAGTTTTCTGGAAATATGCCCCCCAAAACAATTTAGTTCAATATCTTTGGTTTATTGTTTTTACAGTATTTGTCCTGCAATTAGCTTAGCACTACATACAGTGGGGAAGAGGTTCATATGGTCCCATTACCGTGTGGATCTTGCATTAGGGCATCCATCCATCCATTTTCTACCGCTTGCTGGAGCCTATCTCAGCTGCATTCAGGCGAAAGTTGGGGTACGCCCTGGAAAAGTCGCCCCTCATCACAGGGCCAACATAGATAGACAGACAACATTCACACTCACATTCACACACTAGGGACCATTTAGTGTTGCCAATCAACCTATCCCCATGTCACAAGATAATGACAGTCAGTTAGTTAAGATAAATTAGGACTTTAATATCAAAACCCACTGTATGTCAAGTTATTGACATTAATTTGAGTGTAATCATGCCATAGCTTGTTTTTTATTGGCCCTTGGTATATTCCAAAAAATCTAATTCATTCAATCTAAACAAATATTCTATATATTTGCCTTTTTTCTAAAAAAACATGTTTTGACCAGCATTAGATTACTTGTAGCATCTTGAATGTACAAATTGTATCAAATAGGAGTATCCGAATACAAATTTTTCACGATACTGAGTTTCGGCTGATACCGATTTTAATTCGATACGATATCAAGGTGTTAAGTCTGCTTGCTACCTCCATTGTGTCTGTTATGAGGGAGTCACCCTCCTTGATGTTGATGTTGGTGAGTCTGGTTTTGAGTTTCTGGCTGCATCCAGGAAGCTGGTTGTTGAGAATTTTCCAGAGCTCACGTGGCTCATTTGTGTTTTCCTCTATTTTGTCTTTGATGCAATTTTTTTCAAGGATTTAGTCAGGTTGTGTGTATTATTTCTTAATGTATTGCTTTGCTTTTTGAGTGTTGTAAGGAGTGATTTGAGGTTATTATTATTGGGTTGTTTATCTACTTCGGTTTTACACTCTTGGTATTCGAAGTATTTTCTGTCTCTGTCTTTTATGGCAGCTAATAGGTCTGGATTCATCCATGGTTCAGAGCGGCCTTTGATCCTGACTGTTCTCACGGGAGCCATATCATTTAGTATCGCTAGGAACGCTGTTTTGAAGCGATCATAAGCATCTTCGATCATGTTGCTCGTGAGCACGGGGGACCAGTCCCACTCACCTAACTTAAGGTTGAAATTATCACTGGAGTATGTTTTAAGGGATCTGAATTGAGCTGTTATGTGGCCATTGGCTTTAGGTATAGTTATTTTGCGTGTGCAGAAGGTTAAATAGTGGTCGCTAAGACCACAGATCATGACCCCTCTATTTTTTATGTTATGCCGGTCTGATGTGAGGATGAGATCAATGGTTGATTGGGTGGAATCACACACCCTTGTGGGGAGTGTTATTAGCTGGGAGAGAGCGTGCAGATTACAAAGCTTGCTGTAAAATTTGAAGACAGGCGCATCTCTACGTTGAATATCTGTGTTCAAATCTCCAGTTATAATTTTCTCCACGATTTCTACAACAGCTAAGTTCTCTTCAAAAGCACCATAGAAATCACTCTGATTAGGGGGTCTGTATACAGTCCCTATCAGTACCGGCTTAGCGTTTGTGAATTTGATTTCTGCTCACACAGATTCAAGGGTTTGTAGTTAAGATGTATTTGAGTATGTATTTAATATCCTAGTGAATATACATACAAACACCACCACCATGTTTATTCCTGTCCTTTCTGATGACCGAGAAGTTTTCTATCTCTATCGCTGAGTCAGAAACACTTTGATCCAATTTAGTGTAAGAGAAGCACAGGATTTGTACCTTATTGTTGTGGAACATTTCTCTAATTTGGTTGAGTTTATTTCCAGAGAGGGTGTTCACATTAAGCTGGAATATGTGTAGCCCACCGGAACCAAAAAGAACATTAAGTCCGTTGGGGAGAGGTACTGTCCAGAAGATGGAGGGATGTTGGTTGTTATTGAAGTTTGTGTGACAAGACTTGGGGGAGGGGGAGGGAAGCCCATTGTTCATCGTCAAGTAGGGTGGGCAAGTAGAAGTGGTGGGGGTGGGGGTGGTTTTCGCGGGTTTTGGTGAGGTTGAGAACAATGACCAGGGATGAACAAAGAATCCCCTGAAACCTGTGTAAGCCGCGGGGGGTCCAGGTGACGCGGTGATGACCCACAGAGAGGTTAGGAAGACCTCCACACTGCCGACTTTAATGGCGGCCGGGGTGTCGTCAAAAGCCGTTACGCCGTCCGCCGCCGAGCCGCTGTCCTCACCGGTGTCTGAGCTGTCTTCCTCCGTCTTCCTCCGGATGATCGGGGTGAAGTCCTCCGTCGTGCCGCCGACCGCTGGAACGCAGGTGAGCTCGTGTGGGGATGAACAAGTGAGAGCTGGCGTAGGCGGAGAGCTAATGTTTTTAGCATAGCTCCGACGAGGTCCCGCAGCTACGCTCGCTACCTTGGCGATGTTAGCAACAACATTGTTAGGCTTTGCCAGGCGAGACAACATTAACCGGGTGGTTACTGGTCCAGGGTATAGTTCAGTGTCTCCTGAGAGTAGAAGAAACAGTAAAATCGTAGCTCTTGGGTCTATCCTTCCCGTCAGGGGCTTGTTTCTTCTGTTCCGATCCGCTGTGAGGCACAAGTGGATCACATTACCTCCGAAGCCCAGGTGCTTTGCCGATGAATTACCGAGGAGGAATAAATCGCAGTGATTGTCCATTTCGCGTTCACGACTCTCATTTTCAAGAGGGTATTGTATCCGTGGTGGTTTCAAGTATAAATCCGTGATCCACAGTAGAAAAATTAGGAAGTGTAGGATCATCTGAGCGGTTGTTTGTATTCCCGAGCGGGAGTGAAAGAAAATGCGACTGCTCATCTCGGCGTCCGGAAGCTCACAAATCATAATGTTGTTTTTTTTTACACTTACATGTTTCCGTTAATCGTATTCTACCTTTTATTTGTCATTATTTATACTTTCTGAATAAATGATGTGATTCCTCAATCAACACATCTGTGTTAATTTTCAATCCATCAAGATAAAATAATATCAAAATTAAATTACAGGATGATATTTATGTAATTGTGATACCGTCGATCATAATATTTTATTAGAACGTATCAAAACACGGATTGGTATGTCAGACTTAGCCCTGTTTTGGTTTAACTCTTATTTTACTGACATGATGCAGTGCGTCTCCCATAACAGTGTGACCTCGGTCTATGTTAAGGTAATGTGTGGAGTTCCCCAGGGTTCAGTCCTTGGCCCTGCACTCTTCAGCATCTACATGCTGCCGTTAGGTGACATCATACGCAAATACGGTGTTAGCTTTCACTGTTATGCTGATGACACCCAACTCTACATGCCCCTAAAGCTGACCAACACGCCGGATTGTAGTCAGCTGGAGGCGTGTCTTAATGAAATTAAACAATGGATGTCCGCTAACTTTTTGCAACTCAACGCCAAAAAAACAGAAATGCTGATTATCGGTCCTGCTAGACACCGACCTCTATTTAATAATACAACTTTAACATTTGACAACCAAATAATTAAACAAGGCGACTCGGTAAAGAATCTGGGTATTATCCTCGACCCAACTCTCTCATTTGAGTCACACATTAAAAGCGTTCCTAAAACGGCCTTCTTTCATTTCCGTAATAACGCAAAAATTTGCTCCATTTTGTCCACTAAAGACGCTGAGATCAGTATCCATGCGTTTGTTACGTCTCGTCTCGATTACTGTAACGTATTATTTTCGGGTCCCCCCATATGTCTCGCATTAAACGATTGCAGTTGGTACAAAATGCGGCTGCTAAACTTTTGACAAGACCAAGAAAGTTTGATCATATTACTCCTATATTGGCTCACCTGCACTGGCTTCCTGTGCACTTAAGATGTGACTTCAAGGTTTTACTACTTACGTATAAAATACTACACGGTCTAGCTCCATCCTATCTTGCCGATTGTATTTTACCATATGTCCCGGCAAGAAATCTGCGTTCAAATGACTCCGGCTTATTAGTGATTCCTAAAGCCCCAAAAAAGTCTGCGGGCTATAGAGCGTTTTCCGTTCGGGCTCCAGTACTCTGGAATGCCCTCCCGGTAACAGTTCGAGATGCTACCTCAATAGAAGCATTTAAGTCTCACTTTAAAACTCATTTGTATACTCTAGCCTTTAAATACACTTCCTTTTTAGACCAGTTGATCTGCCGCTTCTTTTCTTTTTCTCCTCTGCCCCCCCCCCCCCCCTCCCTTGCAGAAGGGGTCCGGTCCGATGGCCATGGATGAATTACTAGCTGTCCAGAGTCAGGACCCAGGATGGACCGCTCGTCGGGACCCAGGATGGACCGCTCGCCTGTGTATCGGTTGGGAACATCGCTACGCTTTGGGGGGGGGGGGGAGTTGCCTACATTTGTGGTCCTCTCCAAGGTTCTCATAGTCGTCATTGTCACCTACGTCCCACTGGTTGTGAGTTTTCCTTGCCCTTATGTGGGTTCATCCGAGGATGTCGTCGTCGTAGTGGTTCGTGCAGTCCTTTGAGACATTTGTAATTTAGGGCTATATAAATAAACATTGATTGATTGATTGATAATTTGCTCATTTTCCTCAACTGGTGCACTAACATCATGTGGTTTGTTTTTCTTCACATATGTAACATCATCTACAAGGAAACAAATAATTGCTATTGCGACATATAGTGGATACATATTAGAACAGCATTTTTTTCATTTAAAAATCTTGGCTCAATTTTTATACTTAGTAAACTAATCCCGTGGGTCGGATAAAGCTTGTTCACGGGCGCCGTATGTTTGGCACACCGGTCTACACCAAAGCAAAATCAAATACACACAGTTGAACAAAAATAGTAATAATGCAGCGTTTTCGGAGGTGGAACATGGATGATAAATTCATTTAGACGAAGGAGACTCTCTTCATGTGACTTTTTTTGTGGCACTCCACACGATTTTGTTTGTGGCCCATTTCAGTCTTTAATATTACTTGTAACATGCAGTAAGGCTGTAAAGATGACTGTCTTACGACATGTTAAACCAGGCCATTTCTGGTTTAGTTTTTGGGTGTTTTTTTTCCTGTTTTTGGGTACGCTTTATGTTTTGCGGTCTTATTTTTGTTTTACTTCATGTTTTGTTTGTATTCTGTTGCAGTAGCTTTACTCTGCTTCTGAGTAAAGCTCCTTACCTGCGGATTGTTAGTATTGAATATTCTCACCTGGTGTTACTGAGCACTAGGAATATTTAAATCAGTCTCCCTTGGTTGTTGGTTGTGGGATCATTGTCTATGCAAGTTGGAGGTACGAACATGGGCGGTAATATTTTGGAGATTCTTGTTTTTGTATTTCATTTTGTTTAAAGCTTTTCCTAAAGCTTGCATTTTCATGGACTGTTTTTCTCTGTTCTGTTTTCTGTGCTGTCCTCTCTGTACTCCGTTTGTGCTTTTGGACTTCTGAGCATTAAAATACTCATTTACCTTTTTGCAGTCAATAGCCCATCTACAAAGAGGTAACTTGACAGACTGAAGTCATATCTTTCTTTGAAATTAGTGGCTTGTAAATATGACTATGTGAGCGTTGTTTAATTTTTTAGAGGGTTTTTTTCATGTTAAAAAAACATTTAGAAAGTAATTAACTGGCTTTTTATGTTGTAGCTATAAAAATATTACATTTATAATTAATGATTCGCAGAAATTAATTTACCATGGCCAGGCCACCAATTAGCAGCGATAAACGATGATTTACTATAATAATCTACCAGAAGTCGATTTGGCTATGGTTGTGTGCGCATAAAAGACACACTCAACATGAAGTCAGTTCAAGTTGAAATATCTACAATAAGATATTAAGAAATATTTAAGAGATATTTTGCAAGTTATGTAAAGATTTGTATTTACTATAAATAATTATGTATGAACAATAAACAGACAGCATTGACAACTACAATTCAGTTCAATAGAATATATCCAATAGTTAGATTTATATCCCAGTGTGAACGTCATCCTGCCGCCATCGTGTGGGTTGCATGGACCAGTGGTCCCCAACCACGGGCCGCGGCCCGGTACCGACCCGATTGGTACCGGGCCGCAGAGTAATTTTTTATTAAAAAAAAAAAGAATGTATATATAATATATATATATACACAAATTTTATTAAATCAACATAAAAAAAAAACAATATACACCTACAATTAGTGCACCAACCACAAAAACCTCCTATTTTCATGACAAAAACGTCCCTTTTCCATGACAAAGAAGAAAAAAAAAAAAAAAAAAAGGACACCCCTATCACCACCACCCCAGGGCCGCGGGACAAATTATCAAGCGTTGACCGGTCCGCAGATACAAAAAGGTTGGGGACCACTGGCATGGACCATTAACGGAGGACATCGCTTCGCACAGGTTTGACTCTTTATTTTTGCAAATAAAGTCGCTCGCAGTGTCAGTCGGGCGCTCTTTCAGTGCCTTCTACTCTGCTCGCGCCGGTCTCCTTTTCAGTCGCCCGTCGTCCTGTGCTGGTCTTTGTCGCTCTCTGGCTCTCGCTCGTCTGATCGCTCGCCTAGTCCTTCATTTGATCATTTGTCTCCCTCTTTCTCCTTCTACCTCGATTGCTACGCCTTCTCCCCTTTTATACAGCAGGAGAAGATGCACAGATTGAGAGCAGATGTGTGTTTTACGCACCTGACTCCGATTGCTGCAGCGTCGCTCCAGGCGCGCCCCACCTCTCCGCCCCCCCGCACATTCCGCCTCCTGGCCGCCATCTCAAGTAGGACCACGGTTTGTCCTACCCCGCTGTCAGCTTGTCGGCTCCGCCTCTCCACAGTTCTCCATCGCGAAACTCAAGCCGGGCTTCAGTCCGGTTGAGCGTACTCCCCCCACCCTTTTTTTTTTGAAGGAGCAAGAAAAAAACTGCCCCGGCCGCTTGTCTTCTTTGTTTTCTTTTTCTTTGTTTTTGCCTTTTTCTTTGTCTTCTTTATCCTTTTTGACATTTTCTTTGTCCTCTTTGACTTTTTCCTTGTCCTCTTTGACTTTTTCTTTGCCCTCTTCAGCTTTTTCTTTGCCCTCTACGACTTTTTCTTTGTCCTCTTTGACTTCTTTCTCAATTTCTTGAGTTTTTTAATTTCTTTTTCATCCTCAACTTCTTCATCTTCCTCATCTTATTGGTCTTCATCATCTTCCAGAATTTCTTCTTTTATTTCTTATTCTTTCTCAATTTCTTGAGTTTCTTCGATTTCATCTTCATCTTCAATTTCTTCTTTATCTTCATCATGTTGTTCGTCTTCATCATCTTCCAGAATTTCTTCAATTATTTCTTCTTTTTTTTCAATTTCTTAAGTTTCTTCAGCTTCTTATTCATCTTCATCATTTTCTTCTTCATCGTCATCATCTTCTTCATCTCCATAATCTTCCAGGATTTCTTTAATTATTTGTTCTTCTTTCTCAATTTCTTGAATTTCTTTAACTTCCTGTCCATCTTCAACTTCTTCTTCATCTTCATCATGACCGCGGGATTTGTTCCTCTCCAATCCCCCCCCCCCCCCCATCGCGAGGCGAGATGACGGCGGGGTGCTGAGGTGGGTCCCGCGGCCGTCCTCGGCGTTGCCTCCCTTACTTTGGTCGTCAGCTCCCCCTGCTGGTCTGCAGACGCCACTGCCGCCTTTCCAGCCCGCCTTCCAGGTATGAAGTTTCAGTCCGGACTGCACTGGCATTTTCCTTGACTGCTTCTTTGGGGGGGGCACTTGCCGCCTCCCTCCATTTGGTCCACCAGTGTTTGCATCAGCTGGAAACACTGACGCTTTCCCTCCGCCAGTCTGCTGAACTTCAAGACAAGCGTCCAGAGGAAGTCGTCCTCTCCTGCCTTTAATGATCCACCTGCGTTGAGCGCCACTACCGCCATCGTGTGGGTTGCATTGAAAATTAACGGAAGACATCGCTTCACACAGGTTTGACTCTTTATTTTTGCAAATAAAGTCGCTCGTAGTGTCAGTCGGTCGCTCTTTCAGTGTCCTCTACTGTGGTCGCGCCGGTCTCCTTTTCAGTCGCCCGTCTGCCTGTGCTGGTCTTTGTCGCTCTGTGGCTCTCCGTGGTTCTTCGTGGTTCTCGCTTGTCTGATCGCTCGTCTGGTCTTTCGTTTGATCGTTTGTCTCTCTCCTTTTCCTTCTGCCTCAATTGCTCCTCCTTCTCCCCTTTTATACAGCAGGAGGAGATGCACAGATTGAGAGCAGGTGTGTGTTTTACGCACCTGACTCCGATTGCTGCAGCGTCGCTCCAGGCGCGCCCCGCCTCTCCGCACCGCCGCACACTCCGCCTCCTGGCCGCCATCTTGAGTAGGACCACGGTTTGTCCTACCCTGCTGTCAGCCCGTCGGCTCTGCCTTTCCACTCCCAGATATTGTCTAAAGTTTATGTGAACAGGTTAAAAAAAGTCTGATAGGTCCACGGGGAAAGACAAGTCAATCCACCATCCATCTATCCATTTTCTACAGGTTGTACCTTTTGGGGTGGCAGGGCGTGCTGGACCCTATCTCAGCTGCATTCGGGTGGAAGGCGGGGTACACCCTGGACAACTCGTCATCTCAACACAGGACCAACACGATAAACAGACAACAGGGACACATTTAGTGTTGCCAATCAACCTGTCTTTGGAGGTGGGAGGAAGCGGGAGTACCCAGAGGTAACCCACACAGTCACGGGGAAAACATGCAAACTCCACACAGATAGATCCAGAGCCCGGGATTGAACTCAGGACTACTCAGGACCTTCGTATTGTGTGGTGACACTTAATCACAAGTGTCATGACATCCCCCGATCCAAACCCACATCTAAGGAAAAACTCTGAGGAGGAATACATAGAAACCTTAAGAACGGATCGCAGATGTAAGAACCCCCATTCCAGATTCACCGACTGCAAATGTAATGGTTATTGTCTCAGTTTATTGCAAATATGTATGCATTCACAATATGATACATCATGCAATTTTCATGTAATTTTAATTTTATTTTTTGTTTTGCTTTTTTAATATCCGAACAGGAGTGGAAAGAAACAAAGTTTATTCTCAAATTCATTGCAATTTGGTACATATGCCCACTTGCTGTTCTTTTTTTGGAACACAATTTCCCTCGGAGTGGGAAAACAAAGGAGCTTTTGGACCTGCTTGTCAATCAATTTTAAGTGTGTTCAATTATTGAATTAATAAATTAATATTGTTAAATTAATTAAATATTTAATAGATAAAATGAGTGTCCAGTCCATTGGGAAACCAGCAGATATTAATGAGAGGCGTCTATCTTCTTCCAGGCTCGTCCAGTCAGCTACGCAGAGATGTCTATAGCTACTGACTGTCTGGTTATGTTTGGGTTTTCCTGTGATTATAATCACTTCCTGTCGTGCTGCTCTTGTTTTCTTAGTGTTTCATGTTTGGTCTCTGTGTTTTGCAGCACCTTTTATTTTCTGTTCCATGTCCTGTCAGCACACCTGTTCCTTGTATTTAGTTCCACCTGGGTCCCACCTTCAGCGCTGGATCATTGTTCTGTGGAGACTGATGCTGAATGTGCTGTTACTGTTTGTTCCCTGATTCCTTGAAAGTAATAAATAGTTTTTTACTTGCATTCTCTGCATCCTTGGGGTCACGCTGCTTAGTATTGCTCACCAGATCATGATAGCACGGAAGAGTGGTCCATCTCTGGTCTAAATTTTGGTCAGCAAACACCTCCTCTCTAAAAAAATGAACCACAGCCACCTGGTATGTTCTCCATGTAGAATGGGGGGGGCAGAGCAGAAAAGTGGCAGATCAACTGATCTAAAAAGGGGTCTAATTATTGTGTTTCTAGAATGTTTCTACTGAGGTAGCATCTCTAACTGTTGCTCGTTGGACATTCCAGAGTACTGGAGCTCGAGTCGAAAACACTCTAAAGCCTGCAAACTTTGTTTGGGTTCTGGGGGTCACTAATAAGCTGACTTTGATGAAAGTCACTCGCTTGTGGAAGTCACTCCTCGGAGAGAGCCAAAATGTTAAAAACGTAATGGCATTTACGTAAGCACCACGAATGAGCACTTCCACAAGGAAGCTTCTGCAAATATGAGCTCTGATGAAGAATTATCTACTCTCTTTAGAGTAAAAAAAAGCCGATATGTCACGGCTCAGCATGGTGTAGAGGTTTGTGATTCCAAGATGCAGAGGAACGTTGTTGTTAAAAGTCAAATTTTCACGATTGATTTAGATTCTCTTTTGGGTTTGAATGAGGAAACTTCTTTTACTTACCCCACTGCTGCTTCAACCTCACACATTCCTTGTTGTTTCACCCTGTAGCTTCATATGGCTATGTCGGGCCGCCCTAGTGGCTCCCTGGAGCATTTTTAAAAAAAGAATGAAAATAAAAAAATATGGGGGTACATTTTTTGGGGTTGATTTAGTGTGTTTTTGGTTTGAGCACAAACGTGACTCAAACCTTCCCAATTGTTCGAAAATCTAATGAGAGTGTTTGGTAAACATCGTTTTGTCCTACTCATTTCAGCGGTTCTTGAACTCACCATAGTGTGGACTGTGACGCAACAGTTTGTTTACATGTAAAATCTTCCACTTGTTTGTCTCATTTTGTCCACCAAAACATTTATGCTGTGCGTGAATGCACATAAGTGCACTTTGTTGATGTTATTGACTTTTTGGAGACACTAATCAGACATATTTGGTCAGTGCATGACTTTGAAGCTAATCAATGCTAAAATGCTATTTAGGCTAGCTGTATGTACATATCGCATCATTATGCCTCATTTGTAGGTATATTTGAGCTCATTTAATATCCTTTACTTTTATCCTCTTTGTATATAATTTAGTTTTGCATGTCTCATGACACATTATCTGTATCTAATATTGGTTGGATTTTAGATAGTTGTTTGTGTGCCATGATGTTCCAGACCACAGCAAACATTACCTAGCTTGCCAAAGAAAAGGGGAAAAGACAAGTCAATCAACCAATCAAATATTATTCACATAGCACTTAATCACAAGTGTCACGACATCCCCTGTTCTAAACCCACATTCAAGGAAAAACTCAGCGGAGGAACACAAAGATTGTAATAAATCCATTAAAAGAAGACAGCCTGTTGTTTCGTTTAACTTGGACAAACATATCTATACCTTTTGGCCATTAAAAAACTGTAGTTTCCAGGAGTTAGCTCACCTTCTGAGTAGCCTCCAATTTACTAATGGTTTCTACTCTTGTAAAAATGTGTAGAATAAATATTACATTTCAACATTTCTGTCAACGAAGATTTGCTTCAGCCTGCGACACAAAGTTATTTTGATGGTAGGATAATATGTCATGTGTGGCCTTCATTATAAAACTTATATACGGCTTTCCATGTTTTGCAGCTCCAGACAAGTTAGTTTTTTGTTTTTTCGGTCCAATATGGCTCTTTCAACGTTTCGGGTTGCCCGCCCCTGCTCTAGGGTGTCGGCCGTACGGTACACAATACCTCAATGCTATCCATCCATCCATCATCTTCCGCTTATCCGAGGTCGGGTCGCGGGGGCAGCAGCCTAAGCAAGGAAGCCCAGACTTCCCTCTCCCCAGCAACTTCGTCTAGCTCTTCCCGGGGGATCCCGAGGCGTTCCCAGGCCAGCCGGGAGACATAGTCTTCCCAACGTGTCCTGGGTCTTCCCCGTGGCCTCCTACCGGTTGGACGTGCCCTAAACATATCCCTAGGGAGGTATTCGGGTGGCATCCTGACCAGATGCCCGAGCCACCTCATCCTGCTCCTCTCGATGTGGAGGTGCAGCTGCTTTACTTTGAGTTCCTCCCGGATGGCAGAGCTTCTCACCCTATCTCTAAGGGAGAGCCCGCCACCCGGCGGAGGAAACTCATTTCGGCCGCTTGTACCGTGATATTATCCTTTCGGTCATGACCCAAAGCTCATGACCGTAGGTGAGGATGGGATCGTAGATTGACCGGTAAATTGAGAGCTTTGCCCTCCGGCTCAGCTCCTTCTTCACTACAACGGATCGATACAACGTCCGCATTACTGAAGACGCCGCACCGATCCGCCTGTCGATCTCACGATCCACTCTTCCCCCACTCGTGAACAAGACTCCTACGTACTTGAACTCCTCCACTTGGGGCAGGGTTTCCTCCCCAACCCGGAGATGGCACTCCACCCTTTTACGGGCGAGAACCTCAATGCTAACGAGGGGAAATTGCACTTTAGCAACTGTCGTTGGCATTGACCTTAGGATTGTTTGTTTGCATCGAAGCAGTTTTTTATCTCACTGCGATCATCCTTGTCCAGGCACACTCTACTGGTTTTTGGAGTGTAAATATGTGGGGTTTTGACACCAGCCGCTAGACTAGATCTGACCAATCTAAGTCTAAGACAAGATCTGACCAGTGTAAGTCTATGACTAGATCTGACCAATCTTCGTCTAAGACAAGCTCTGACAAATCTTCGTCTAAGACTAGATCTGAACAATCTTCGTCTAAGACTAGATCTGACTAATCTACGTCAATCAGCATGAAGTGATGAAGTTTACTGGAGGCGAAATGTATTTTAAGACAAACCAAACAGTCCAGTGGCAATTGTTTGCATGCCCTGATTTGACAATGACCTGGATGAATGACAACATTCTTAGACATGCTACATGAGCAACCCTATTTCCAATGGTTTCATCAAGCTTTTTTGGGTGATGCTCAGCAGACCAGAAGTAAAACTTTGATGTGCCAGATGCGGCCCGTGGACCGCCAGTTGAATGCACTAGAAGAACAAAGGGCTTATGCCATGGGCTGGCTCTGGTCAGACAATCTGTGAATTCTCTATCTAATGCAATAACAGAAACACAACAATGAGAATAGGTAAAGTGAGATTAATACACTTTTTAGAGTATTATTAAGTGTCAGTCATTTATCCTAATAACACCTGTCTTGCAAGTTTGCAACCAGGCGATTATATTTCGTACAAAACATTTTCAGGCTTAAAGACTCAGGACTTTGGCTAACTCACTTTAATAGCACTTAATGTTTATAGCGCATACAGATGATCTGCATGCTCAACATGAAATGACTCCTCCAGTGAATATGAAATGACTTTAAGGGCAAAGAGAAGCTTATATTGAGAGGAAGGGAGATGCACTGAGAGAGAAACAAAGCTTTCTTTCATTCCATCCTCTACTCTGGCTTATACGTGCCCATGGGTGATTAAGTCCAGCACTGCGAAAGCTGATAATTTCAGTGTTGAATAAATACATATTACATCAGTCTGAGCAGGGCGATCTATGGGGAACTTATTGGAACGCGTGGCTGAGAGGGAGGCTTTTGCTGCATCGATATGTTGGCCACAGAACAAATTAAGAATCACTCGTATTATGTGATCCGTGCCTGGCTTGGCTGGGAAGCCTTTACCATGCATCAGTCGCCTACCCTCGATGGAGACTGGAAGCATCTGCACACAATGTTTTGCTCTGCCAAGTGAGACGGCACAAAGATATGGACAGCTCGACAGGAAGCGAGTGAGCGTGGAAGGAAAGAAGATAAAGAAATCTATGAAAAAAGAGAGATAAATTGACTGAAGACCAAATCAGACTGTCAACGAATTCTGGAACGCGCCAACAATCCACACAAACTGAACATAGGTCTCGCATTTTGTCCAATGCCCGCAACTTCCCCACATATGTTGGCATCAAGTTCTCTAATCAAATGTGTTGCTGAGCGGTGCTCTAACGCACATGTCAACTGTTTAACCCGGGGGTTGGCAACCCGTGGCTCTAGAGCCGCATGTCTTTACCGACACCCTAGTGGCTCTCTGGAGCTTTTTCAAAAACGTATAAAAAATGGAAAAAAATGAGGGGTAAAAAAATAAATTTTTTCGTTTTAATATGGTTTCTGCTGGAGGACAAACATGAAAAAAACTCCCTAATTGTTATAAAGCACACTGTTTATATTAAACATGCTTCACCCATTTGAGTATTTGGCGCCGCTTTGGCCTACTAGTTTTAGCGGTCTTTGAACTCGCCGTAGTTTGTTTACATGTAGAACTTTCTCCGACTTTCTCGGACGTGTTTTATGCAACTTTTTTTTCTGTCTCATTTTGTCCACCAAACTTTTCACGTTGTGCGTAAATGCACAAATATGAGTTTTGTTGATGTTATTGACTTGTGTGGAGTGCTTATCAGACATATTTGGCCCCTGCATGACTGCAAGCTAATCAATGCTAACAAGCTATTTAGGCTAGCAATATGTACATATTGCATCATTATGCCTCATTTGGAGGGATATTTGAGCTAATTTATTGTCTTTTAAGTCCTCTTAATACAATTTATATCTCATGACACAATATCTGTATGTAATATGGCTTTTAATTTTTTGCGGCTCCAGACACATTTGTTTTTGTATTTTTGGTCCGATTGTCACAACTTTGACTTGGGGATAGTTTGCTTTTCCAATGCAAAGGAAAATTGGCACGAGCCAGACGTGAATGTAAGTACATTTTTATTTTATACACTAATAAACTACAAAAAGGCAAACAAATGGCGCGCACAATGGCAGCGAACAAACTTCACTACTGAAAACCAATGACTATCTCAAAGGCATGACTAAGGACAAAAGAATAAAAGACACAAACTGTGGCATAAAACAAACCAAAATCTTACGTGGCATGGACAGAATAATTAACAGCATGGCATGGCATGAAGGCAGTTGAGGAATATGAAAAGTCGCCAGGCTGACCACCTGGCAACTACAGGTTTAAATAATGAACATGATAATTACAAACAGGTGTGAGAACTGAGGACAGGGGCGTGACATGAGGGGAAGGTGAAAATTAATGAGTTGGCTTGGTAACAAAGAAAACAAGGAAGTGCAAGAACAGTAACTGAGTGTCCAAAAAATAAAACCAAACATGACGAAAACAAAACCTGATCCCATGGGCGTGACACCAATATGGCTCTTTCAACATTTTGGGTTGCTGACCCCTGGTGTAACCCAACCTTGTTTGTTTATTGTGTAACAATAAATCAACTCTTAATTGATCAAACTTCACAATTGCCGCCCTACTTCCCGTGCCTGTGTACTGCGCTAAGTCCTCTGGGTAATGTAGTAAATAGATATCAACTTGCTTGTTATCCAGGGGTAAGATGATTGAGAACATATTGTCATTTGCAATGCTGACCTAGCAAAGATGCATCATTTACATGACGGGTCACAAATGTTCTCAAAATGCAGGCATAAAGGTGTCTGAACGTCAATAAATGTTTAAGATGAAAAAACACTTTTCAAGTACCTAAAACATACATGGAGAATGTCTTCAATTTGTGGACGACCGAGCAGACAGCTGGCCCTGACAGCTGTCCGTCAGGGCCAGCAAGGCCTTCTCTGCTGGCCGAACTTAACCAGAAATCATGATCATAATTAAAGATAAAAGTAATTTTTTATTTACTTTCCCTAAATATTTAAAAGTATTCATATTCTCTTCGTGTCATATTATGCTTTTTCCAGTGCTGTTGTTTTTAGGTTATAGTTTGTATCCAATCAGAATTCCACTGGCTTATGTTGTCATGCTGTACCAAGTCTGCCCGGGGCTTTCAGAATCAACAATGCGGGCGTTTGTGCACCGTAAGTGAACGGACACATACAGATGATAGACAATTGCGATAGCCAATCACATCACCAGTTGTCAGTAAGGCCTTCTAGATGGCCTTACGTTGAAAGTGACATTTACACATCCTCTGATTGGATACTCACTGGGGCGTCCCAAGTGCGTATCTATAACAAGAAGTGGTACCGGAGCCATATGAGCCATGGGAAGCCACAGAAAACTCACCAGTACTCACAAAGAAGGAGAGCATAATGTTGATTAGGTGGCAGATATATATTTGCAAGGCCATTTTCAAGAAGGATACTTTAAAGAAACTAGATCGTGTGAGACGAGGTCTGCCAACACCGGAAGCTATACCGGCGGTGAAATGGTTTGCCAGCCACTTTCACACAAATCAACCGATTTCGACCAACTATCGATTACGAGCGTTGAATGGGTTCTAAAAATTGTGATTTTAAATATTTTATTTCTTAATTATCTCATGTTCCATTTTTTTTAAACAATTATTTTTAATTTGGACAGTACTACGTAAGATATGTTTTAATTACTGAAGCTGGTTTATTTACTTAAATGCGCCGCAAAAATAGACATTTTTGTACACTGATGAGGGGATTCAATGGTTAGTAGTGTGAAAGGAGGTTTCTCCAGCCGCGTCCATGTGGTGACATAAATTACGGTATTTTGAGAGGTGAAGTCGGACTAAGTAGGATATCACTGTTGGCTTGGGTGAGAAACGCAAGGCCCGCCACTGATTACTACGATTATCAGTTAAGATCAGAGGTGGGTAAAGTACCAAAATATTGTACACAAGAATAGAATGGAATAGAATAGAATAGAATAGAATAAAATAGAATAGAAAGTACTTTATTGATCATGTTACTGTAGCATAATTTAAGTAAAGAAAAAAGTGGTCATAAAAAAAGTTGCTTCATTGTTTGTTTGGTAAAAAACAGCGTGCTTCGTCACCAGCATATCCCACTGGTAAGATCATTTTATGTCCGCTTTTCTTGGTTAGATCAGCTGAACTATTGTTTAAATTCCATGCTTGCTTGATTCCTTTCTTTTTGTTTGTTGTGTGTTCGCTAAGCCTGCGGCACTAGTTGTGCGGCTGGCTGACTTTTTGACAGCCAGGGAAAACACTCACTGTTTTAGATTTTGAACGACATCAACAAAATCATTAAATTAAAGGGTACAACCACAGTAATGTGCGGATTGAAATCTGTTGTATTAGAGTGTTGTCACGTTGTGTGTGTCCGGCTGAATTTGAGTGATCGTAGGTTTATTTTTCGGTACGGCTTGAGTTTAAAAATACCGCCACTTTACTTCCTGGTTTGGTTGGTGGGATTTGTATTTCTGTTATGTAGTTCTGCTCATATGTGTTTTATGTCTTTTTAGTATGCTTGTCCATGAATCATGGCGACATTATAAATAATTCTGATCACATTTAAAACATTATATGACACAAATTAATGGTGATAATAAAATGTAATGCTAAAATAAATAAGTTAGGATAAAATCACAGTGATTGATAATATGTCATATCATGGTTGACAACAATATGGTTCAGTTGATTAACTCATGTCTATTATTTACATTTTGATGATTCAAGATAGATACATTGTTTTGTTGTGTTAATGTTTACTTTTAGGTTATTACCTGCTGCTACTGCTGTTACTGCTGCTGTTGCAGTACCAAATTAAACAAGCAACAAGTGCACAGCAAGTAATTCGTTTCATGCTGAGTGACGACCCCTATTCAGAGGGCCAATACGGAAAAAACTGAACAAAAATAATCCTCGAAACATTGCAACGTTTGCCGCCCTCATGTGATTTCAGACATTTTAGGCCAAAACAATGACAACAAAAAAAGCCCGCAAAATCCCAAAGGCACTCCCAAATTGGGCAGAACAAAGAGGTTAAGACAGGTATGTCACAACGTCTGTGATGCCGAGTAGATATAAAGCACGAGCGATATGGAAACAATGCTGTCCTTTTTTTTTAAATGCATGTGATTTTTTTTTTTGTCTAGTTGTGTTTTATTTAGGTCAAAGGAGGGGGTAAATCTGAGCCTGGCTAAGGGGGGCAAGAAGTGTCATGGGAACTTCAAAGGGGTTCAACATGATGCAATTGATTGCAACGTATTACCAAACTCCGACAAGGGCCGTCTCAGAAGCAGGTGTTTTAACCCATCCTGCCAAACCACTGATTCTCATTATCTTCATCTGATGCGCCCGATATTCAGATTGAACGCGAAAAGGCTTCGATGGAAATGAGTCTGCACTTCCTGTGCAACAAAGTGTTTTGACAGAGAGTTGAAATTGGGGGCGCAATCATGGAACACCAAATAAATGGCCTTCACAGATGAGAAATGGAATGATACCAAGAAGTGGCGATTAGATCATTGGCTTACGGGAGCACATCAATTCTCAAGGCTGAATACTCAAGAAAAGTTGGAGTGAAATGTAGGCGAGCAACTGAGGAGTTGTTGCAAAGGCGGTACTGCGGGCCCTCACGGAACTTGTGGACCACATGAAAATGCACCACAAATCCCAGGGGATACTTTCAGAAAATGGACAAAAATACCAATTACAGCTAACCTGACTCTCGCCAGACACTTGTAGTCCGCTGAGTTCCACACAAGGATCTGGGCTCGAGGGCATTGCAAACTCCTTCAAGGTATCAAAAAATAATGACGCAATCAGGATCGCCGGGAGGATTTTTGTAGATGTGACGTAGTGCCGAAGCGACTGTTTGATTCAATGTAATGTAATGTCAAATGTAATATCGGAAATTATCGGTATCGGTTTCAAAGTTATCGGTATCGGTTTCAAAAAGTAAAATTCATGACTTTTTAAAACGCCATTGTACGGAGTGGTACACTCACGTAGGGATAAGTACAGAGAGCCAATAAACCTTAAACACACTGCCTTTGCGTGCCGGCCCAATTACATAATATCTACGGCTTTTCACACATTTAAGTGAACGCAAAGCATACTTAGTCACAGCCACACAGGTCACACTCAGGGTGGCCGTACAAACAACTTTAACACTGTTACAAATATGCACCACACTGTGAACCCACACCAAACAAGAATGACAAATACATTTCGGGGGAACATCCGCACCGTAACACAACATAAACATAACAGAACACATACCCAGTTCCCCTTGCAGCACTAACTTTTCCGGGACGCTACGACATACACCCCCGCTACTACCTAAACCCCCCCAACTCAACCCGCCCCCCCAACACCGCCCACCTCAACCTCCTCATGCATGTCCAAAATTCCGAGCTGCTGTTTTGAGGCATGTTAAAACAAATAATGCACTTCTTGACTTCAATTATAAATATGGCAGTGCCGTGTTGGCATTTTTTTCCATAACTTGAGTTGATTTATTTTGGAAAACCTTGTTACTTTGTTAAATGCATCCAGCAGGGCATCACAACAAAATTTAGGCATAATAATGTGTTAATTCCGCGACTGTATTTTTCGGTCTCGGTTTATATCGGTATCGGTAATTAAGAGTTGGACAATATCGGATATTGGCAAAAAAGCCATTATCGGACATCCCTAGTCTTTATCCAATATGTCGGCTGTTCTGTTTTGGATTTCCCAGCGTCGCTTTCTTCAGCGTCACGGGTTGATTTAGATGTGAGTGGTTAAAGAAGCAGGTCGTTCAAGATAACGGAAAAGTGGTTTATCCAATCACATACAATCATTGCTTTTACAAGGCCCCGCTTTCTGAAATAGATCTCCTACTGAGAAGTCCCAGATCCTTGTGTGGAGCTCAATGAGCTCCAAGGATCTGGCGAGAGTTAGGTTAAATTACAGCAGCACCAAGGATATACAAGTGGCCCAGTTTGAGTTTTTTGAGTTGATATGCTGCGGACTTTAGAGGGACCCCTTGGATACGAGCTCAAATGTTGTTCTCACATTGACCGCCTCATAAGTAAAATGCCCCCTGCTCACCGAGACGGATTTATGGAATACTGTCTTTGTCGAGGCATCCAGCAGCCAGGTTCCACCCAAACTTACACCCTGCCCGACCTGGCATCCTGGCTCCAAGTTAAAGCTCAAGCCAAGCGCCTGGCCAGCCGAGTGACTCACCTTTATAACCCGGGGCCTCCTCCTTCCAAGAGAGTGCAAAAATAGTCCATGACCCCAACAAAAAACAGCGTCAGTTCTCCTATGTTCTGGTGAGGCTGGTAGCAGCCAGAGCACCAACTTGACAAAGTCACAACCCTTTAAAGCTAGTCCTTATTGTCCATTTTGCAACAGTCAGGAGCATTATCTCAACTCATGTCTGGACTTCAAGAAACTGAATACCAGTGAGATCAATAAGTGGATCCAAGAAGGTAACAGATGTTGGAAGTGCGGTCGTGGCCAGAAAGCTGCAGCATGTACGCTTAAACGCCCTTATAAATGATGCAAAGAGACTCACCTCGCTGTACTGCATGACACGATCCAAGCGTCATCTCAACAAGTCCTAATGATGAATAACCAAACTCCCACAGTCTACCTGGAACAGCCTCAAATCCCTCAAAGAGTTTTGCCGAAAGTTGTTAAAGTGCTCTTACACTACAGAGACCGCACCCTAGAGACATTTGCTGTGCTCTATGATGGTTCTGAGAGAACACTCGTCCTCCCCTATGCAGTAGAGCAGCTACAACTTGCTAAGTATCCTGAAACTCTTCGCCTGAGAACTGTTCAACAAGAAGTGAAAGTGCTCAATGGTTCATCAGTCAGCCTTCATGTCTCCCCCATCTTTAATCCAAGCAAGAAGTATTGGATTGAAAATGCCTTCACAGCTGAGGATCTGAGCCTATCTCAGCACATATATCCACTAGTGGCCCTCCAAAAACTCAACGGGCACTTCAAAGACCTTCCTTTGCTGCTTATCCATCGAGCACAACTGCTACTCCTCATAGGTTCTGATGTGTCTCAGCTTCTTGCTCCTACAGAGCCGGTGTGAGCAGGCCCATATAGCGGCCCCATAGCAGTCTGTACCAACCTAGGCTGGTCCCTAAAAGGTCCGTCTGTGACATTTGCATCTTCCCATCAGCCTTCCTGTCTGCACGTTACCACTGAATCCCCATATACTGAACCGGAACCGAATGCCACAGAGCTGAAGAAATCCACCTTCGTTGGAACTATTTCCAGTGCTTCAACTACTCAGCTTATTGATTTCAGTAAATTCTCCACATGTAAACAGCTTCTACAAGAGACAGCTAGCTCCCTTCATGGGCCGGCTGATGCTGGTGCTTCATCCCCACCTTCCGCCTTTGATTTTCTGCAAGCCGAATAGCTTAAATTGCAAAGGGTTCAAGGAGATTGTTTTCCAGAAGAGTTGAGAGCGCTCAAGACTGGACGGTCACCCCCTTCAGACAGTCAACTTGCATCACTTTCACCAGAATACAGATTACTCAAAAGACCCTCTGAACTTCTCACGGACAATGGTACCAACTTTGTTGGCGGAGAACGTGAATTACGTGAAGCAGTTGCTTTAATGGAACCACAATTGAGAGAGCAACTTGCAGAGCACCAGATTTCCTTCCGATTCAATCCTCCAAGCGCACCACATTTTGGGGGCACATGGGAGAGAGAGGTAAAATCCATCAAGTCAGCACTCAGAGTTGTTCTCAAAGACCAAACAGTCCCTGAACCAGTATTACTGACAACATTGATAGAGGTTGAAGGCATAATGAATGCTAAACCTCTCGGTTATCTGTCTTCGAACGTCTCAGACCCAGACTCAGTCACACCCAATCTCCTTTTCATGGGCCGTCACGATTCATCTCTGCCTTAAGCAATCTACGATCCCTACAGTCTAGGAAGAAGACGTTGGAGGCACAGCCAAGTCTTAGCAGATAACTTTTGTTCGTCGTTTATCCAGCGTTACCTGCCAGGGCTTCAAGAACGTAGCAAGTGGAGGAACGATGGCAAGACCTTTTCGACTGGTCAAGTTGTCTTGATAGTGGATCCTCAACTTCCCCGAGGATCATGTCCTGTAGGACGGATCACTCAGACACATCCAGGAGCAGATGGACGGGTCCGGACTGCCAGAGTTCAAGTGAAGAATTGCACCTACCCTCGCCCAGTCACCCGACTAATCATGCTTCCACCTCTTGATGACAAGGACACTACCTCATAGACTTTCTTCTGGTTTCAACTGCCATACGGACAGTTGGGGGCGGCTGTGTATGAAACTCTATGGTGTGCCATTAACCAGTTGTGTAATGTTCCTGTGTCTTTAAGTTCATAGGTCAATCTGTGACGTCATTTCCCCTTTAAATCACGTATTTGTCAGAACAGCCGGTTTCAATCCATGGTGGCAGCCTGTGTTATGTGCAACGACTGAATACCACACACACACACACACACACTCAGATACACTAATTCACATCTACCTTTCAGCAATAAAGGTATCCCTTCCTAACAGCCCCATTTTCCGCTTGCCCTGCGGGTTCCCTATTAGGGAAAATGGTAAATGTGTTATACTTGTATAGCGCTTTTCTACCTTCAAGGTAGTCAAAGCGCTTTGACACTATTTCCACATTCACCCATTCACACACACATTCACACACTGATGGCGGGAGGTGCCGTGCAAGGCACAAACCACGGCCCATGAGGAACAAGGGTGAAGTGTCTTGCTCAAGGACACAACGGACGTGACAAAGTTGATAGAGGGTGGGGATTGAACCAGGAATCCTCAGATTGCTGGCACGGCCACTCTCCGAACTGCGCCACGCCGTCTCCCACGCTTGTCTAGTAAAGGTATTTGTGGGCTTACGCAGAGTGTGGCCTATCCAGCGCCGTTTTACAATGAACCAGGTAAGCTTGAGATGGACATAGTTTTTCCAAACATGGGAAGAAAGTAAGTGAGTGTGAAGGACAGTGCTGAGAATAATTGAATTGAATTAAAGAAATAACTCGTTCAAAAGCATGACAGAACACGGCGGACTTTTAGACATGGAAATATGGTGAAGCCGCTGTTGGTGTGTTTGACGGAGAAGCAGCTCGAAAGAAATACCCCTGAATGAAACTCATGAGACATTGTACACAAATCAATGAGTCTCCCTGCCCTAGGAACTGATTGGCTCAGCCACATAAAGACTCATATTTGTTTCAGGTGAGCTCCATGTAGCTCTGCTTGTGTGCTTTAATCAGAACATTTGTATTTATTATTTTTCTATTTCTTGTCCTGTCCAGCTACTCAGGCAAATCCTATTATTGATGTCGATGCTCATATCGGCTGTACAGAATTACTTTACAAAAGTGAAGTGTGGAATACTGCTTGTTGCCTTATTTGAATTTGACTTTATTGAATGGATTCATATTATTATTTGGTGCAGACAGAAGGGGAAATTGCGGGGGAAAGACAGAGAGACAACAACAAACACAACAATAACAATCACAACAACAACACCAGCAAATAGGATATGTACAAATATGAAATGAAAAGTGATATAAAAGAAGCAGTTGGTGAAGTAAATATAAATAATACATAAATGACAATGAACATTATTACACTACAAATGGAGCTTTGCAAATACCGATAGAAATAGCACTATTGATAATGAATAATAACAATAATTATCTCTATTATCTACAAAACATTTGTTCAAATGCAACAATACATATATGTAACGATAACTTGAAATACAAAAGAAAGCAGATACATGGAGGGGAAAGAAAGAGAAGCTAACTATATTAACCTTGTAGATTGTTATAGTAACAGTAGGTTACCCAGATGTATTTATTTGAATCCGTACAATGTCATGCAAATGTTCTGCGTCTTCAGAAGTTTCTTGTACAACCCTAAAAGAAGCTGCTGACCATTGGAGATGCTATGCTAAAGTTAGTTAGCTTAGCCACAATCTTTTAGTAGTAGACGAGCGCAACGGTGTCTCTAATATGACGACACCAACAATTTTCCATAACTGTTGCGATCCGTTACTCGGATCTTCACATATTGTTTATTGTTCCATTGTCTCATTCTCTGTCTGACCAACTTACTTCCTCACTAGTCAGTCACCTTGGTTAGACATTGATTTCACCTTCTCCTCGTTTTCTACACATACCTGGTTCTCCTTGATTACTCCCTATATAAGCCTTCCTCTTTTCTTTGTTCAGTCTGGGTTCATAATTTGCCTTTGAGCAACAGTATCGACTGACTTCACGTAGGTATATTCTCGCTAACTTTTCACGCTAAGCCTTGGTTTTATTCCAGCTCTGACGTTGATGAATTGTGTTTCCTTTTTGTGTGCCTTCGTGCCAGTCTTAGTTTTTCTGTTTTCTATTCCTAGCTTTTATGCTAGCGCCCTTGGTTTATTTTGTCTGTTTGCTCCAGTATTTCCGTTAAGTTTAATAAATCATTTAAACTTACCATTGCTGTGTTCTTGTCGACGCATCCGCGGAGGGACAAACCCGGCATTACTATGCCAGTCATTACAATAACTTTGCTTCTTGCTCAAAGGAAGCCAATTGTCAACATAACGCAGCTCATTCTTCAACCTCATCACTTGTGAGTGCTCGTGGAAGGTAACGGAATGATGGAATACATGCATATTGTTGTTCCAAAATAAGAATGTTGTTATGATCCGCTCCCTGGATCATAGTCTATTTACGTTTTTCGGTTCACTTGTGTTCTCAGTACCTTTGAGTTTGTGTGTCTCAGTTGCCATGACTGCAGATTACATTCACCTGCCTCTGGTTAATTTTAGGGACGCCCACATGTTGCCCGGGCACTAATCAATGGACTAAATGACAACGTTTGTTTCCTGCTCTGTACCTGCGAGCTTCCACGCTAGGCTCTTTTTACCTTCTATCTCCCACGCTAGCACCTCTAGTTTTTGCCTTTAGTGCTATGAGTACGTTTTCCTTTGTTACCATCTGATTTATTTCTAAATAAATGATTTTTTTCCTACCTGCACGCTGTGTCCGAAGCCTGATCTTCATTCTTGGGAGAACAAACTCCACATCAAGATGCGACCCGGTCGTCACAGTAGGAAGCCAGACCGAGTGAGGCCAGGGCATGGACTAAATAGCCCTCTGATTATTGCCCGGGCAAAAGGTGCGCATTCCGAATATTAACCAGAGGCAGGTGAATGTAATCTGCCGTCATGGCAATTGACACACACAAACCCAAAGGTGCTGAGGACACAAGTGAACTGAAAAACGTAAATAGGGCAGCGCATTATAACACATGTGTTAGTAAAATAAAAAACCTCATCGGTGCATTGGTGTGTAATCCTTGGTCAGATGTTATTTAATTTTGTTCAAATGATGAATACAAAATAGTGCTGGATTTAATTTGGAACTACAAAAAGCGGGTGTCAATTTACTAGACTACAGAGGGGTCAAGTGTCTTTGGTAGTTGTAGAAACATTTATTTTATATCCACTAATGATTCAAGTTAGATTAGAAAGAAGAAATGAATAGGAAATTAAAACAAGGAACAACATTAACATCAATGCTTCGCACCTTTTACCCAAACAACAGACTGTCGTTTGAAGAGCGCTGACTTGCATATTCACAGGCAGCTTTTATACATGAATTTACCATAATGCATGCTTTTTTTCAAAGGCTCAGAGAAAGAAAAACCAGCCCTTTGAGATAAAGCGGGTCCCTTTGTTTTTAATCAAAGCCCAACGCTTGAATAAGAAAATGTTCCAAATGAGAATGTTCAAAAGAAAAACAAGAGATTGAGGCAAGCACACAGCTTTGAGGAATCAAATCAAACCTCAACACCCAAAATCTGTCCGTGGAAAAAAAAATGAATAGGTTAAACTTAAAGTTGTGATTTATAACCTATTACGTTTCAAAGTTAGGGTACGGTGTCAAAACGGTGTATTTAAATTATTCTGTGGGCTCATGTGGACTCTTGCTCACAAGAGACAAACACATGGATGGCAACAGTTCTCTTGGATTGACTCTGATCGGGAAACCGTAAGCGTGTAGACTAACTTTAGAGCAGGGGTGTCAAACGTATGGCCCGCGGGCCTGAAACAGCTTTCATCCGGCCCGTGGGATGAGTTTGGTAAGTATAAAAATGAGCCGAAATGTTGAATGAAAGAAACCACTGTTCTAAATGTGTCCACTGGATGTTGCAATAGCAATTCTTTGTATCTTTGTATAAACCCCGTTTCCATATGAATTGGGTTATTGTTTTATATGTAAATATAAACGGAATACAATGATTTGCATATCATTTTCAACCCATATTCAATTGAATGCACTACAAAGACAAAATATTTGATGTTCAAACTCATAAACTTAATTTTTTTTTTTGCAAATAATAATTTACTCAGAATTTCATGGCTGAAACAAGTGCCAAAGTAGTTGGGAAAGGGCATGTTCACCACTGTGATACATAACCTTTTATTTTAAAAACACTCAATAAATGTTTGGGAACTGAGAAAAGTAATTGTTGAAGCTTTGAAAGTGGAATTATTTCCGATTCTTGACTTATGTAGAGCTTCTGTCGTTCAACAGTCCGGGGTTTCCGGTGTCGTATGTTACGCTTCATAATGTGCCACACATTTTCGATAGGAGACAGGTCTGGACTCCAGGCGGGCCAGGAAAGTACCCGCACTCTTTTTCTACGAAGTCACGCTGTTGTAACACGTGTTGAATGTGGCATGGCATTGTCTTGCATGAAGGGCCCTGAACGGCATGACCAGTGTATGGAACTCCAACCTCCCCCGCCAAATCAAACTCAGTTTCTTCTACGCGACAGTTAAGTCCGTTCTCCTCTATGGCAGCGAATGCTGGACCCTGAAGAAAACCCTGGAGAAGTCCCTGGATGGTTGCTACACCAGGATGCTGAGTGCAGTGCATAACATTAACAAGAGTGCGCACATAACCAACATAATCCTCTACAAGGGAATACCAAGGGTGGGCGAGAAGATTGCTGTAAGGAGAATGAAACTAGCAGGACACTGCCAAAGTCATCAGGAGCTGCCTAGCCAGCAAATTGGTGCTGTGGGAACAAACACATGGGCATCGGTCAAGAGGACGTCCCACACAAACATACGGGGACATACTCAAGAAGGATACAGGAACTTAGAGCACCAAGGAACTGGCCAAATGTATGGAGAATCGGGATGACTGGAAGCAACGATGGAAGGCTCGTCTGAGGACAACATGGAGATTGTCTCGCTGAAATAAGCAGGGGCGTCCATGAAAAATACGGCGCTTAAATGGCAGCATATGTTGTTCCAAAACCTGTATGTACCTTTCAGCATTAATGGTGCCTTCACAGATGTGTAAGTAACCCATTCCTTGGGCTCAAATGCACCCCCATACCATCACAGATGCTGGCTTTTGAACTTTGCGTCGATAACAGTCTCGATGGTTCGCTTCCCCTTTGGTCCGGATGACACGATGTCAAATATTTCCAAAAACAATTTGAAATGTGGACTCGTCAGACCACAGAACACTTTTCCACTTTGCATCAGTCCATCTTAGATGATCTCGGGTCCAGAGAAGCCGGTGGCATTTCTGGATGTTGTTGATAAAAGGCTTTCGTTTTTCATAGTAGAGCTTTAACTGGCACTTACAGATGTAGCGACAAACTGTATTTAGTGATATTGGTTTTCTGAAATGTTCCTGAACCCATGTGGTGATATCCTTTAGAGATTGATGTCGGTTTTTGATACAGTCCCGTCTGAGGGATCAAAGGTCCCGGTCATTCAAAGTTGGTTTCTGGCCATGCCGCTTACGTGGAGTGATTTCTCTAGATTCTCTGAACCTTTTGATGATATGGACCGTAGATGTTGAAATCCCTAATTTCTGGCAATTGCACTTTGAGAAAAGTTGTTCTTAAACCGTTTGACTATTTGCTCACACAGTTGTGGACAAAGGGGTGTACCTCGCCCCATTCTTTCTTGGGAAAGACTGAGCATTTTTTGGGAAGCTGTTTTTTTTACCTAATCATGGCAACCAGCTGTTCCCAATTAGCCTGCACACCTGTGGGATGTACCAAATAAGTGTTTGATGAGCATTCCTCAACTTTATCAGTATTTATTGCCACCTTTTCCAACTTCATTGTCACGTATTTCTGGCATCAAATTCTAAAGTTAATGATTATTTGCAAAAAAAAAAAAAAAAGTTTATCAGTTTGAACATTAAATATGTTGTCTTTCTAGCATGTTCAACTGAATGTGGGTTGAAAATGATTTGCAAATCATTGTATTCCATTTATATTTAAATCTAACACAATTCCCAACTCATATGGAAACAGGGTTTGTAGATGATGCTACATATGTTAGTGCACCAGTCGAGGAAAATGATAACATACTGTAATTTGATTTTGATTGTACACACGTTTAAGTCAGGACTTTGGGAAGGCCATTCTAAAACATTAATTCTCGTCTGCTTTAGCCATTCCTTCACCACTTTTGACATGTGTTTGGCATCCTGCTGTTGAAACACCAAACTGCGCCCCAAGACCCAACCTCCGAGCTGATGATTTTAGGTTGTCCTGAAGAATTTGGAGTTAATCCTCCTCTTTCACTGTGCCATTTACTTTCTCTAAAACACCAGTTCCATTGGCAGCAAAACAGGCCCAGAGCACAAATACGGTGTTCCTGGGATTAAAGTCCTCACCTTTTCTCCTCCAAACATATTGCTGGGTATTGTGGCCAAAATGCTAAATTTTTGTTTCATGACAATGACCCTAAACACACGTCAAAAGTGGTAAAGGAATGGCTAAATCAGGCTAGAAACAAGGTTTTAGGATGGCCTTTGTCCACACGAAAGAAGAAACAAGTCTGTGGAGATGGCGGCGAGGAGGCGTGGACTGCAAGCGAGCGGCAAGGCGAGGCGTGGTGCGCTGGGAGCGACGCCGCAATCAAAATCAGGTGCGTGGATCGCGCACCTGTGGAAAATTCACTAATCTCCTCTCGCTGTATAAAAGCGCAGCAGCAGAGGAGGGAGAGGAGGGACGAGTTGGAGAAACAACACGGCAAGCAGCAACCCATGCAGCACGGAAGAGAGCGAGAGGCAGACCCAGACGATGCGGAAGGCTGAAAAGAGAAACCGAGGAGCGAGCAGTGAGAGGGGCAAAACTGAAAAGCAACCCGCAATAGACTTTTTTTTATTGAAAAAAAAGAAGTCTACACCTGCTCGCAGAATGTCTGAGGTTGGTGGTCCTAGAAACCCACGCGATGGCTTGAGAATGTCACAAAGTCCATGTCAGAAAACCAATACCGTATTTTTCGGACTATAAGTCGCAGTTTTTTTCATAGGTTGGCCGGGGGTGCGACATACACTCCGGAGCGACTTATGTGTGAAATGATTAACGCATTACCGTAAAATATTAAATAATATTATTCATCTCATTAGCGGAAGAGACAAAGAAAATGTCAGTGTGGAGAGACGGAGCCGACGGGCCGAAAGCGGGCTGAGACAGACAGCCCTGGCCAGGGTGGGGGCTGGGAGACGGGGCATGCGGCGGCGAGGAGGGGTGTGACGCACGCGGAGTGGCACGCCGAGCGGCACGAGAGCGGCAAATTGAGTCAGGTGCGTACAACACACACCTGCTCACAATCTCTCCATCTGCTGCTAGATCATAAGAGAGGCGAAGGGGGCACGATGGAGGCAGAGTAGTAGGTGAGGAAACCACGGCGACCAGACCACGAGCACGGCGATCGATCCAGCCCGAGATGACAATCCCCCGCAGCGGACGCAAGCACCGGACGCCGAAAGGCGTGCGATGGCGACAAGCAGGCAGAACACGCGCACTGAAAAGTGGCGTGACCACCGGCACTGGGCGCACTAGAAATGGGCGCGCCCGACTGGCCAGAAGACAGATTTAATGAGGAAATAAATCTGAATCAAACCTGCTATGATGCGTCATGTGTCAAGTGTCCCCGCAACCCACACGGTGATGGCAGGAAGACTGTCACAGTCAGCAATCGTCACACACACGTCAACCAATAAGAATTCGGCGGGGGAGGGTCATGGCAGAAGTGCATTGTGGGTCATGGAATGCTAACTGCTATATGCTACTGCCGTAGCTATTAAAATGGATCATTTCATCCATTGGCGGTAACTTATAAAAACTGAGAAGGGCTGAACAAAAATGGCACCGAAAATGAGATCATGTACTGCCGATTACAAGCTGGACGTAGTGAAATATGCAGCAGAAAACGACAAGAGGAAGCGGCGCACACCTTTGGAGTTGGCAGAGTTGTTTAGAAGCGACATCGAGGAAGAAGATTTCATCGGATGTATCGATTAGGAGTGACAGATTGTTTGGTAAACGTATAACATGTTCTATATGTTATGGTTATTTGAAAGACTCTTACCATAATATGTTACGTTAACATACCAGGCACCTTCTCAGTTGGTTATTCATGCGTCATATAACGTACACTTATTCAGCCTGTTGTTCACTATTCTTTATTTGTTTTAAATTGCCTTTCAAATGTCCATTCTTGGTCTTGGATTTTATCAAATAAATTTCCCCCAAAAATGAGACTTAATCTCCAGTGCGACGTATATATGTTTTTTTCCTTCTTTAATATGCATTTTCGGCCGGTGCGACTTATAATCTGAAAAATACGGTACATTTTATTTGAACTGCCGCTATTTTGTCAAGAGGAATGGTCAAAAATTCAACCAGAAGCTTGTGGATGGCTACCAAAAGCGCCTTATTGCAGTGAAACTTTTCTAGGGACATGTAACTAAATATTAACATTGCTGTATGTATACTTTTGACCCAGCAGATTTGGTCACATTTTTAATAGACACATAATAAATTCATAAAAGAACCAAACTTCATGAATGTTTTTTGTGACCAACAAGTACGTGCTTCAATCACTCGATCACAAAAGAAATAAGAGTTGTGGAAATCATTGGAAATTCAAAACAGCCATGACATTTGTTCTTTCCTACGAATGTACATTTTTGACCACAACGGTACATACACATACATACACATAACCCACCAGAGTGGGACAAGCTGTAGAAAATGGAAAGATGAATGGAATTCTTCTAGCTGGCTTTGGTCTGGTCTGAAACATAAGAAGAGTGTAGACACGTGGGCAAAAATGAATACTGTATTTCATGCAGTAGATCCGTATGTTAGAAAAGAAATAATCATACAACCATTCCATGTATGTTATTTACAATATACTTGCTTTTCATCAAGTGTTATACAGACAATCCAATAAAATATTATCATTGCTCCCTTGAAGTTACTCGTCTTGCAACAGATGATTTCAGTCTGGGCGTAAAATTTTGCAGGAGTAGACGAACATGAAGGAGCAATAATGATGAGGAATCTTTTTCATCTGTTTCTTTTCTACCTGGAAGAATCATTGAGCAACAATAAATGTTACAACATCCAAGGTTTGTGGACTCACAACTACACTATTTGATGGAGACACATCTCCAAAATGTTTTGTTCAACAATGTTAATCAAGTATTTCTGGTTCTCGTTCTGGTTCTGGTTCTGGTTCTTTGCTACATTGGGGTTACAAATATTGCAGCTTCACCACATCGCTTTCTTTTTTTTTTTTAAACCATATTGTTGGCCTAAATTAAGTGTTAATTTAAGTCTTATACATGTTTTATATGTTGTAGTGGAATTTCTGACTTTATTGTCATTAATTTATACCATATTTTGTGTCAGGTTAAGTCAGAAAAAGGTACGTCTGTCTAAAAGCGTGTTTCTGAATCACGGGGAAACAAAATGTAAGGTAAAGTTCAGTGTAGCTGTTTCTGAGAGTTTGCATACTTGAATATGTTTCATAAATAAATACATATTAATAAATAAGTGAATGATGCAGAGTTATAAAATATAACTAGAAAATGTGTGATTATAAAATATCCTGAGCAAAATGTAAATGTATTGTGTTAATTGTGTTGCAAAGCTTAAGGCTGTTGTCTTCAGCTCCTCAAAAGATTTGAGTGTAGTCAATAATGTGTGTAAAACTTCAAGCAAGTGATTATTAGAACCTCTTTTCGTTACAAGCAGCCAACGAGGTATTGTATTTTTTGTAATTTAATTTATTTCCGAGTGTTTATTGTTGTAAATTCAAAGTCCGATGTACTGTATTGTACTGCATTTGTAAGTTCTCATGGCGTTGGTGTTGGCGTTGGTGTGGAGGCGTGTCGGCGTGGATGGTTTATACAGCAAGAAGGAGTCAATAAACGCCCGTTTTACAAAAAAGAACTTCCCTGTGTTGCCGTGTATCGAAAGGAGCTACATTCAGTTCGTGGGCACTATGACCATTCTAAGAAATGTTATGACTATTTGTTATGACTAGGAGATCCATGATTATGATGATGCCAGGAGTAGCAAAAACAACTCGACCTTGACCCATGAGTAGTCATACAAAAAAGCAGTGGACCAAGAGAAGATAAATGATTTGCATGTTTTTTCGTTTGATTCTGGATTCATCGAAGGATGCTATCTGCAACTCAATCCAGTCTGTACTTTTTGATATTGGGTAAATAAACTTTTGTACTAAAACCACTTTGTTTCGGACCTTTCCACTACAATGTATTACAGGGCAGTATTTGTCTTATTTTGTTATTATCATGTTGTAGCGATTGATACAAATATTCACCAAGCAGCACTTCCGTTTCCAGCTTATAGGTTCACTGCTTAAAAAAAAACCCATTGCAACTGCTAATCTTCACCGCAACAATCAAGTTGATCAGTTTTGCATTTGGCGGAAAACCTTTTGATGAACTCCACCTTTAACTCCTGCCTCATCAAAAATGCTAACAGGGAATGCTAACAACACTGCTAAGGGTGGTAGCTACGTCTGTCAGTTTTAAATTACCCATTTGATGATGTATTTCCTTAGCAAGTATAGTCATGGCAAAGACTTTTGGACAAACAGTGAGTACTCTACATTAAAATACACTTAAAGGGGAACATTATCACAATTTCAAAAGGGTTAAAACCAATAAAAATCAGTTCCCAGTGGCTTGTTTTATTTTTCGAAGTTTTTTTCAAAATTTTACACCTCCCGGAATATCCCTAAAAAAGCTTTAAAGTTCTTGATTTTCGCTATTTGCGATGCGACTGTCCATTTCCCTGTGACGTCATACAGGGCTGCCAATACAAACAACATGGCGGTTACCACAGCAAGTTATAGCGACATTAGCTCGGATTTCAGCGGCTTAAGCGATTCAACGGATTACGCATGTATTGAAACAGATGGTCGGAGTATGGAGGCAGATAGCGAAAACGAAATTGAAGAAGAAATTGAAGCTATTGAGCGAATAGCTATTGACGCTATTTGGCCATAGCATGGGTGTACCTAATGAAGTGGCCCATAGCATGGCTGCCTTATTAGCTTCGCCGGTAAAATGTGCAGACCAAACGATCAGGCCTTTTGCATCTTGTGACACTGGAGCAACTTAAATCCGTCGATTGGTAAGTGTTTGTTTCACATTAAATGTGGGTATCTAGATTCAAATGTACATACAGCTAGCGTAAATAGCATGTTAGCATCGATTAGAGTAGCATGTTAGCATCGATTAGCTGGCAGTCATGCTGTGACCAAATATGTCTGATTAGCACATAAGTCAACAACATCAACAAAACTCACCTTTGTGATTTTGTTGACTTAATCGTTGCAAATGCATCTGCAGGTTATCCATACATCTCTGTGCCATATCTGTCTTAGTATCGCCGGTAAAATGTGCAGACACTCTGGCACATTCAATGGGGGTCTGGCGGCAGATTTCTTGCCAGTGGTGCAACTTGAATCCCTCCCTGTTAGTGTTGTTACACCCTCCGACAACAACCGGACAAGGCATGATGTCTCCAAGGTTCCAAAAAATAGTCCACAAAACAGAAAACAACAGAGCTGAGACCCGGTGTTTGTAATGTGAAAATGAAAATGGCGGGTGTGTTACCTCGGTGACGTCACGTTCTGACGTCATCGCTAAAAGACCGATAAACAGAAAGGCGTTTAATTTGCCAAAATTCACCAATTTAGAGTTCGGAAATCGGTTAAAAAAATACATGGTCTTTTTTCTGCAACATCAAGGTATATATTGACGCTTGCATAGGTTTGGTGATAATGTTCCCCTTTAATGCTACTATATTTGGTCGAAACAAATGTAAAGTTGAATGTATGGGTTTATTTTTATTTTTAGTGGGCTCAGACAATGTTAAATGTATATTTATATAAATATTTTCTGTACGCTGTAACTATAAAAATGTTCTTACTTCGCTGAAATTACTTTATACCGGTCATAACGGGCATCATCAACAAGTAGAGATAAATGAGGGACGACTGCACTGCCCACATAATTAGTGTTATAATAGGTTAATACAAGTTTAATTGGTTCTGAAAACATGTCCTTAAAAACATCCATCCATTTCCTTCCGCTTATCTGAGGTCGGGTCGTGGGGGCAGCAGCCTAAGCAGAGAAGCCCGGCCTTCCCTCTCCACAGCCACTTGGTCCAGCGCCTCCTGGGGGATTTCGAGGCGCACCAAGGCCAGCCGGGAGACATAGTCTTCCCAACGTGTCCTGGGTCTTTCCCCGTGGCCACTTGCCGGTCGGACGTGCCCAAAACACCTCCCTAGGGAGGCGTTCGGGTGGTATCCCGAGCAAATGCCCGAACCATTTCATCTGGCCCCTCTCAATGTGGAGGAGCAGCAGCTTTACTCTGAATTCCTCCCGGATGACAGAGCTTCTCACCCTATCTCTAAGGGAAAGACTTGCCACCCGGCGGAGGAAGCTCATTTCGGCCGCTTGTATTCGTGATTGTGTCCTTTCGATCATAACCCAAAGTTCATGACTATAGGTGAGGATGGGAACATAGATCGACCGGTAAATTGAGAGCTTTGCCTTCCGGCTCAGCTCCTACTTCACCACAACGGATCGATACAGCGTCTGAATTACTGAAGGCGCCGCACCGATCTGCCTGTCGATTTCACGATCCAGTCTTTCCTTACTCGTGAACAAGACTCTTAGGTACATGAACTCCTCCACTTGATCACCCCAACCTGGAAATGGCAATGCAAGAAAAAGTTGCCCACTGAAATAAATGTTACCTACCGTATTTTCTGAACTTTGCGGATTACAATGGTCTATTTTAAATCTTTTTTGCATATACAAGGCGCATCGGTTTACAGGGCGCATTAAAGGACTCATATTATTATAATCAGTTTTTTTCTACATGGAAACACTTCCTTGTGGTCTACATAACATGTAATGCTGGTTCATTGGTCAAAATGTTGCATTGATTATGTTTTACAGATCATTTTCTGGCCGCTTTTTGACAGTCACTTCTTGATGCACCGTTTTGTGGGCGGTTTTATTTACGTGGCTCACATTCGGCAGCATCTTCTCCCCGTCATCTTTGTTGTAGCGTGCAAAGACGGGAGTGGAAGAAGTGTCAAAAGATGGAGTTAACTGTTTTAATGACATTCAGACTTTACTTAAATCAATAACGGAGCAGCATCTCCTCATCCGCCGGAAATGTGTCGCATGAAAAAATGTCCGACTGAAACTCTCTAATAACTAAAGTTCCTTGGGTGAATAATGTTAACTCACTACACCGGTATGTTTTAGAGCTTTAATGGCAGATATAAGTAAGAACGTTACACTCCTTTATTTTAGAAATGGCAACAGCGAGCATGAATGTCCCATAACAAGAATAAGCTTATCAATTATGGTGTCACACGGACTACAAAGGCGGACTCTCGCAATTTTTCAGGATTAATGCAGATCCCAAATAGAGATCAGCAGGTACCAGAGGCCAAGAAAAGTTGCTTTTGCATATAATTGCGAAACAAAATGCCAGATAATGTCTTACCTGATACAAACCATAATAGTACTCGTATGTTAAAGCACAGTACAATCCATCAAGCGGTGAGGCTTCATAGCATACCAAAGTCGTACTAAAACATTTTGATGGATTTTTGAGTGCCGTGTGTAATTTTCTATATTTTCAATGGAACATATAAAATGTTGGTGTTGTTTACTTGAGTCATATTGCAGTCTACACATATCTCTTGTGTGTGACTGCCATCATATTGCAATCTTCACATATCTTATGTTGTTTTTTGTGTCCTATCCATCTTCTCAGGCAAATCATATAGTTGATGTAGATGCCCATTTCGGCTGTTCAGATTTACTTTACAAAAGAGAAGTGTAGGATGCTTCTCTTGTTGCCTTATTTGTATTTCACTTTACTAAATGCATTTATATTATCATTTGGTGCAGCCAGGTTGGCGCAGGAAGGGATAGAAAGAGAAAAAAAGGAAGACAGAGGAGGAAGTTGTGGGGACAAGAGGGGGATTGGACAGAGAGACAAAAACAACAACAGCAAACACAACAAAAACTACAAAAAAAATAGAGCAACATCAGCAAATACGATATGTACAAATATGATGGTAAAAGTGATAGCAAAGAAGCAGTTACTGAAATAAATAATAGAGAAATGACAATGAGCATTTTTACACTACAAATGGAGCAATAGAAATACCAATAGAAATAGCGCTATTGATAATGAACATTACCAAAGTAAACGTATCTGCTACTGCTGGGTTCTTCTTGGACCACAGACCACGACCACATGCCCTCCAGTTCAGGGTTTAAAATTATTTTATTTTGTCAGTCTCTCTCCTGCTTTTCAGCAATTGTCTTCTTCTTCCTTTTATGTCCTCCTCCCCCTCTTGCTCCTGTGTCACCCACCGTCAGCGTCCTCCCCCTCATGGTCTCCGACGCTATTAATAAAGGAACAGGTGATTAGATAACTCGTTCCAGCTGAGATATCCACTCACCTGTCTGCTGCTTCATGGCCGGCACCTGAACACACCCTGCCTGCAGGGAACGCGTGGACCAGGCGCCTTCCACAACCAATAGTTTGCCTCTATTATCAACAATACGGTTGTTCAAATGCAACAATACATATACATTATGATGACTAGAGATAAAAAATAATGCAGAAAAATGGAGGGGAGAAGCAACCTTTATTAACCTTGTAGATTGTTATAGTAACAACAGGTTAAGCTTTGTCAGTGTGCCATGTGTTACCTAGTTTACCCTAGGGCAACAACGTTAATATATGTGAGGAAATGTGATTATGTGCATGAGTGTATGTATGTATATGCACTTGTATATGTACAGTATGTGTATATGTATGTTTGTACAATGAATGTATGTGTACAGTATATGTATATCTGTTTGTACAGTGAATGTATATGTACAGAATGTGTATATCCATGTTTGTACAGTGAATGTATATGTACAGTATGTGTACATGTGCAGTGTGTTTGTACAGTGAATGCGTGTGGATGTACAAAATTTGATTGCGTAGGTATGTAATGTATTTGTGTATGTATGTGGGAGCGTAGGTACCTATGTATGTATGAATAACTGTGTGTGTATGTAAGTACATGTGTATTTGTAATGTACAATATATTTGACTCCCATTGTACGTGGGAGCCAGAGTACGGCCCCAGCCACCCAGAGAGTGCAAACCACAAAGAGCAGGTTTTGTGCCCAGGGAACCAGGGACCACCAGTCCCACACAGTCAGCCAGGCCAACGACAGGAACCCCAGAGCCCGGCCCACAGTGCCATCCGGAAGAGCCAGCAGCAGGCCGCAGACAGACACGCGCCCAGCACAGGACAGGGCACAAGAGAAGCAGGGGACAGCCAGCCCTCAAGCCAGCAAGAGACTACACCCCACACTGGCAGAAAGGCGGGACGCCCCGCCCGGGGGACCCAAAGACTCCCCGCAACCGGACGGGAAGACCACCCCCGGCCCTCCTGCTTAAACCACCACAAGCCCCCCCCTAGGAGAGCACAGCGTGGCCCGCCCCAGGCCACCCCACCCAAGTCGGCCGCCGCAGGACCGCCCAGCATAGGGCCACGGGAACCACCCACTCCACCCGCAGGGACCCCAATGATGGAAAAAAGATAATAATAATAGATTTTAAAAAATAAATGATAATAATAATAATAATATTTATATATTAAAAAAAGAATTAAAAGAATATCACAGACATGCTGACACACAAGGTCACTACCCCAGCAGCACCTCGGAATACCATGCAGCAGTATCTCTTATGTTTGACTGCCATCTACTGATAAAACTTATCATTTCACACTGTCCCAAATAAAATAGCTTGGAGGTCGGTAAGCAAAAGCAGAAATATTCCGTACATTAGGCGCCCCGGGTTATAAGGTGCACTATCAAGTTTTGAGAAAAAAAAAATGATAGCGAAATTGCGTGTTCATGCTGAAAAGCTCAGGTGAAATGCTAACTGCACGCAAACCATACAGCGTCAACAAATTAACAGAAAACTGCATGCCATCATGTAATGTAGCTAACCATTAGCATGCGTCACGTAGCAAAATATGACTCAGAAGTGTATACCTGCAAAATTTGCTAAAAACATTAACTAACACATGCTAAAGCAAGCCAGTTTTTTTCCTAACTTCAGCCCTTCTCAGTCCATACAAACACCGTGCCTAAGACGGACTAAGCCCAGGACTGCAGCGTTTACTGTAGCCAGTGTAAATCCAGCAGTGGAGATGCACATTTGTCCTTCCTGCCTCTCTGAAGGTGCCTTCAAAGTCAACACTAACTAGAAGCTGGGGAATATTGTCTGAGATGACGCAAGAGCAAGTGTGGTCCCCCCTTGAGGCTCCGTCAACCCTGCATGCACGCGTCTCATTCAGATTCTCTTTCATGTGGACTATTAGCATCAGGTAACACGCTTTCAAGTCCACCTGGATATCAAAGGATCAGGAAGAGACACGTAAAGGAGTCATCCACCAAGAATGTATTTAGATATGAATATAACAGGTCACGTGGATGAGAACCTAAAAATTATGCAGGGGTCGTTCCACTGAACACCATTTGAGTCCTTATGAAATAAAATGTATACATGCACCATAAGGTTAACTGTGAATATTTTTCTTTTAATGAAACTGGCTTTCCCAATGAACTAATTACATATCTAATATATGCCATTTAAAAAAATTCATGTGAAGTACTGAAAAAAATATATATTTTCCGTCCCTGTTTATTAAAATCCGATTTTACCATGACATGTTTACATTTATATTACATATATTACATATATATATATATATATATATATATATATATATATATATATATATATATATATATATATATATATATATATATATATATATACTGCCCTGCGAGGAGGTGGCGACTTGTCCAGGGTGTACGCAGCCTTCCGCTCGATTGTAGCTGAGATAGGCTCCAGCGCCCCCCGCAACCCCGAAGGGAATAAGCGGTAGAAAATTGATGGATATATATACAGTCAAGAAAATAAGTATTTGAACACCCTGCTATTTTGCAAGTTCTCCCACTTAGAAATCATGGAGGGGTCTGAAATTGTCAGGGTAGGTGCATGTCCACTGTATGAGAGATAACCTACAAAGAAAAATCCAGAAATCACAATTTATGATTTTTTAACAATTTATTCATGTGATATAGCTGAAATTAAGTATTTGAACAACTGTCTATCAGCTAGAATTCTGACCCCCAAAGACCTGTTAGTCCGCCTTTAAAATTCCTCCTCCACTCCACTGTATTATCCTGAATCAGATGCACCTGTGTGAGGTCGTTAGCTGCATAAAGACACCTGTCCACCCCATACAATCAGTATGACCCAAACATTCAGCATGGCTAAGAGCAAAGAGCTGTCCAAAGAAATCAGAGACAACATTGTACAACTCCACAAGAATGGAAAAGGCTCTGGAGAAATTGCCAAGCAGCTTGGTGAAAAAATGTCCACTGTTGGAGCAATCATTCAAAAATGGAAGAAGCCAAACATCACAGTCAATCTCAATCGGAGTGGAGCGCCATGCAAGATATCACCTCGTGGGGTCTCAATGATGCTAAGAAAGGTGAGGAATCAGCCCAGGACTACACGGCAGGACTTGGTCAATGACCTGACAAGAGCTGGGACCACTGTTTCCATGGCCACTGTTGGTAATACACTAAGACGTCATGGTTTAAAATCATGCATGGCACGGAAGGTTCTCCTGCTTAAACCAGCACATGTTAAGGCCCGTCTTAAGTTTGCCAATGACCATTTGGATGATCCAGAGGAGTCATGGGAGAAAGTTTTGTGGTCAGATGAGACCAAAATTTACCTTTTTGGTCATAATTCCACTGTGCGTGCTTTGAAGAAGAAGAATGATGCGTACCATCCCAAGAACACCATCCCTACTGTGAAGCATGGGGGTGGTAGCATCATGCTTTGGGGTTATTTTTCTACTCATGGACCAGGACGACTGTACTGTATTAAGGAGAGGATGACTGCAGGCATGTATTGTGAGATTTTGGCCAAAAACCTCCTTCCCTCAGTCAGATCATTGAAGATGAGTTGTGGCTGGATCTTCCAACATGACAATGACCCAAAGCACACAGCCAGGAAAACCAAGAAGTATCTTCGCAAGAACCATATCAAGGTTCTGGAGTGGCCTAGCCAGTCTCCAGACCTAAATCCAATTGAAAAATCTAAGGAGGGAGCTGAAAGTCTGTGTTACTCAGCGACAGCCCAAAAACCTGACTGATCTAGAGAAAATCTGTGTGGAGGAGTGGGCCAAAATCCTTCCTACAGTCTGTGCAAACCTGGTGAAGAACTACAGGAAACGTTTGACCTCTGTAATTGCAAACAAAGGGTACTCTACCAAATGTTAATGTTGGTGTTTAAATACTTATTTTTAGCTTTATCACACAAATAAATTGTTAAAAAATCATAAATTGTGATTTCTGGATTTTTCTTTTTAGTTTATCTCTCATACAGTGGACATGCGCCTACCCTGAAAATGTCATATACATATCCATATACATTATGTATTTGTGTTACTTCTTGTCTCAAATAACTTTAACATAATTGTATTAAATAATGTAAAATGTCAACTTTAGGGGCGTGCCTGTGCTTTCACTCAGTTTTGTTATCCTAACACGGGGGTCAGCAGCCCGCGACTCTCGAACCACCACCCTTGTGGCTCCCTGGAGCATTTTTAAAAAAAGATTGAAAATAAAAAAAGATGGAAGAAAAAATTATTATTTTTGTTTTAGTATGTTTTTTGTTTGAAGACAAACAAGACACAAACCTTCCCAATTCTTAGAAAGCCCACTGTTTAATATGTGTGTGTGTGTATGCTTCACTGATGAGACTATTTGGTGAACATTGTTTTGTCCTACTAATTTCAACGGTTCTTGAACTCACCATAGTGTGGACTGTGATGCAACAGTTTGTTTCCATGTTCAATCGTACACTCTTTCTTTGTCTCATTTTGTCCACCAAGAGATTTATACTGTGTGTGAATGCACAAAGATGCACTTTGCTGATGTTAATGACTTGTTGGGAGTGCTAATCAGGCATATTTGGTCAGTGCATGACTGCAAGCTAAATGATGCTAACATTATGCCTCATTTGTGGGTATATGTGAGCTCTTTTAATATCCTTTACTATTATCTTCGTTGTATATAATTAACTTGTGTATGTCTCATAACAAGTTATCTGTATGTGATATTGGCTGCATTTCTGGTTTGTGATTTTTTGTGTGCCATGTTGTTCCAGACCACAGCAAACATTAGACAATGGGACAGCCTGCCGTTTCCTTTAACTTGGACACACACATATACACCTTTGGCCATTCTAAGCCTGTAATCTACAGGAATTATCTCACCTTCTGAGTAGCCTCTGATTTACTAATGGTTTCTAATGTTTTAAAAATGTGTAGAATAAATTTTACACTTCAACAGTCTGGTCAACGAAGATTTCCTTCAGCCTGCGACAGTCATTTCGATAGTAGGCAAATATAGCTAATATAGACACTTACGTCATGTGTTGTCTTCATTATAAGACTTATAAACGGCTTTTCATTTTTTGGGGCTCCAGACAGATTTTTTTTTTTGTAATGGCTCTTTCAATGTTTTGAGTTGCCGACCCCTGCCCTAATACATTCATCTCCTCTGAAAAATGTGGAGTATTCCACTTGTCACATGATCCACAGTACGTTGCATCATTCACATTCTCTGCAGACAAAGAGATGAACAAAAGTAAGTCCACTCTCTTATTTTGCTGCATATTCCATCATCCATTCATCCATTTTCTACCGCTTGTCTCTTTTGGGGTCGCATCATATGTCACGTATTATATTTGTCAACCAGTTTAAACCATTCCCAAGTCAAAATGCTCCTTAGTAATTGTATTCAATTGTTAAGATTAGCAATTATTTTGTTACTTAACACATGTTCCCTGTTTACGCTATTGTGTCAAATTCACAGCTAATTTCTAATCTGTTCAACTTGGAATTCCCATGATTCCACAAACAAAAGTTTTTTATTTTTTTTTAAACAAATCTGGATGTTTCTAAGTTTTTTCCGTTCAAAAGAACCAAATTTCTCCCAATATTGATTAAAATGTAAACAACACCAATCCCTAGAGTGGTATCTTGATTTTTTTACGCCCTATTTTTACTATGATTCTGTTTTTCCGTTGTCGGTTATTATTGTTTAGCCAAACATTTGTACATAACAAACTAGTACGTTTAATCAGTTATCATTCTGTGGAATGTGGTGTCCAAATAAAGAAGCAATGCGTTAGTGATTCAGCCTGGAAAATGTGTGGCGCATTATGAATGACTGAAGCTCTACATAAAACAAGAATGGGAAAAAAATCGACTTGGAAAGCTTCAACAATTACTTTCCTCCGTTCCCAAACGTTTATTGAGTGTCGTTAAAAGAAAAGAGGATGTAACACAGTGGTGAACATGCGCTTTTTTAAATTAATTTTTGTTATGTATTTGTGTTACTTCTTATCTCAAATATGTTTTAACATGACTTTAATAAATAATGTTAAATGTACACTTTGGGGCCATGCCTATGCTTTCACCCAGTCCTGTTTCCCTAACACAAGGGTCAAAGTTAATTATTCCCAAAAAATTTTTTACATCTAACACAATTTCCCAACTCATATGGAAACAGGGTTTGTATGTATATATATATATATATATATATATATATATATAATAGTGGTTTTCTTCAATGTAAAACTATGATTACTCTATAAAATGTGTTTTTCCATGCCTAGAAGAGACTGATTGTATTTACAATATATTTATTGTGGGAAAATTTGCTTCAATATCATACAATTCAGTTTTGGTAAAACATTTACAATTTACAACGAATTAGTAATAAAACAAATGAGTGGACTACAGTGTTAGGCATGGATTTTGCAGCTTCTGATTGGAATGAATTACTGTGTTTTTGCTCTGGTGGGTGAGATCTTTGGGATTCAAAAAGAAGGTATTTGCCGGCCATGAACTGAGTTGCAGTAACATTTGGGGTTAAGTTTGCTACAAAGAAGTTTGATTTTTATATTTTCCAACATTTGGAGGGGATAATTACATGACACACTTGGTCCTCTAGATCAGGTAACCCTGAATATTACAATTCATATTTTACTGGCTAGGATTGAGAATTCTCATGGCAACCTGGGCCAAATAACCTTCGTCAAAGGTTATTTGATAAAGCTGGAAGAATAATTCAAGGTGGCCAAAAAATGTTTATCCTTCTCATGTTCACTCTCAAATTTTTTGTAACCATCATTGGGGGATTTCTACATCACAGTTTATTTACTGATCAGGACTAAAACATTTCAACATGGCATTCAGTACTTTTCTGATCAAATAAAGGACCTCATCAAGCACCTATGTGCTGCCGTCTCAACATTTTAAACCTGTCACTTTTAGTTCTAAAACCTCGAAAGTTTGTCTTGTATCTTTTTATTCAAATTGCGGAAAATCTTGTTCAAGGCCAAAACCTATCCAAGGTAACTGAGGGCAAAAGCAATGTGCACTGTGAACTGCTTGCGAGTCACAAAATATACAAAACAATTATTCAGTCATACAGGCGCCTTCAGGGCAACATTTACAGGATAGAGTTGTTGATATGTGATGATAATTTCTTATCGTATCTTATTTGCCAACAAAGATTAGTGCTATAAATCACTCTCCATAAGTCACAAATGCTGTAATGTGCAGAGGTAAATGTGTTGGAACATGGATAAAAGTTCAAACCATTTTCAGGTGTAAAACATACACGGAGAATGTCTGCTACATGTGGACGACAAAGCAGACAGCGGACATAGAATATAATTTTGGTGATGTTTTTTTCTGTGTTTATAGTTAGTTACAAGTAATTAAAACAGTACAGTGATTTCACAATGAGCTCTGAGTACCGTACTTTTCGGATCATAAGTCGCTCCGGAGTATACGTTGCACCGGCCAAAAATGCATAATAAAGAAGGAAAAAAACATATATACGTCGCACTGGAGTATACGTTGCATTTTTGGGGGAAATTTGATAAAGTCCAACACCAAGAATAGACATTTGTAGTCAGCTGGAGACGTGTCTTAATGAAATTAAACAATGCATGTCCGCTAACCTTTTGCAACTCAACGCCAAAAAAATGGAAATGCTGATTATCGGTCCTGCTAGACACCGACCTCTATTTAATAATACAACTTTAACATTTGACAACCAAACAATTAAACAAGGCAACTCGGTAAAGAATATGGGTATTGTCTTTGACCCAACTCTCTCCTTTGAGTCACACATTAAAAGCGTTACTAAAACGGCCTTGTTTCATCTCCGTAATATCGCTAAAATCTGCTCCATTTTGTCCACTAACAACGCTGAGATCATTATCCATGCATTTGTTACGTCTCGCCTCGCGAACTATAACATATTATTTTCGGGTATCCCCATGTCTAGCATTAAAAGATTACCGTTGGTACAAAATGCGGTTGCTAGACTTTTGACAAGAACAAGAAAGTTTGATCATATTACACCTGTACTGGCTCACCTGCACTGGCTTCTTGTGCACTTAAGATGTGACTTTAAGGTTTTACTACTTACGTATAAAATACTACACGGTCTAGCTCCATTCTATCTTGCCGATTGTATTGTACCATATGTCCCGGCAAGAAATCTGCTTTTAAAGGACTCCGGCTTATTAGTGATTCTCAAAGCACAAAAAAAGTCTGCGGGCTATAGAGCGTTTTCCGTTCGGGCTCCAGTACTCTGGAATGCCCTCCCGGTAACAGTTGGAGATGCTACATCAGTAGAAGCATTTAAGTCTCACCTTAAAACTCATTTGTACATTCTAGCCTTTAAATAGACTCCCTTTTTAGACCAGTTGATCTGCAGTTTATTTTCTTTGTCTCCTCTGTCCCACTCTCCCTTGTGGAGGGGGTCTGGTCCGATGGCCATGGATGAGGTGCTGGCTGTCCTGAGTCGGGACCCAGGATGGACCGCTCGTCCAGAGCCGGGCACCGAGATGGACCGCTCGCCTGTGTATCGACTGAGACATCTCTGCGCTGCTGATCCGCCTCCGCTTGGGGTGGTTTCCTGCTGGCTCCATTGTGGACAGGACTCTCTCTGCTGTGTTGGATTTACTTTGGACTGTACTCTCATGGTTGTGTTGGATCCACTATGGATTGAACTTTCACAGTATCATGCTAGACCCGCTCGACATCCATTGTTTTCGGTTCCCCTAGAGGGCGGGGAGTGTTGGGGTTTGCCCAAATATGCGGTCCTCTCCAAGGTTTCCCATAGTCATCATTGTCACCAACGTCCCACTAGGTGTGTGAGTTTTCCTTGCCCTTATGTGGGCTCTACCGAGAATGTCGCTGTGGTTTGTGTTGTGGTTTGTGCAGACCTTTGAGACACTAGTGATTTAGGGCTATATAAATAATCATTGATTGATTGATTGAAAGGCAATTTAAAATAAATAAAGAATAGTCAAAAACAGGCTGAATAAGTGTACGTTATATGACGCATAAATAACCAACTGAGAAGGTGCCTGGTATGTTAACGTAACATATTATGGTAAGAGTCATTCAAATAACTATAACATATAGAACATGTTATACGTTTACCAAACAATCTGTCACTCCTAATCAATACATCCGATGAAATCTTCTTCCTCGATGTCGCTTCCAAACAACTCTGCCAACACCAAAGGTATGCGCCGCTTCCTCTTGTCGTTTTCTGCTGCATATTTCATTACGTCCAGTTTGTAATCTGCAGTACATGATTTCCTTTTTGGTGACATTTTTGTTCAGCCCTTTTCAGTTTTTATAAGTTACCGCCCACGTTGAAATGATCCATTTTGATAGCTACAGCATTAGCATATAGCATATAGCAGTTAGCATTCCATGACCCACAATGCACTTCTGCCATGACCCTCCCCCGCCGAATTCTTATTGGTTGACGTGTGTGTGACGATTGTTGACATTTTCTTTGTCTCTTCTGCGAATGAGATAAATAATATTATTTAATGTTTTACGGTTATGTGTTAAAAATTTCACACATAAATCGCTCCGGAGTATAAATCGCACCCCCGGCCAAACTATGAAAAAAAACTGCGATTTATAATCCGAAAAATACGGTATGTGCTTTTATTGCTATGTAGTGTTTTACTTTTAGGTATGTGTGGTATAAAACATGTAAATGATTAAATCAGTATTTATTTTACAGTTTTTGTAAAAATCCTGTGCTTTTGAGTTTCAGAGTAAGCAAAACCACCTTTTTTTTTACCTATTGGTACCTGTTTTTATGTATTTTGGCTCTAAATACCATATTTTTCAGACTAAGAGCACTTAAAATCCTTTACATTTCTCAAAAATCGTCCATGCGCCTTATGTCAATCAATCAATCAATCACTCAATGTTTATTTATATAGCCCTAAATCACAAGTGTCTCAAAGGGCTGCACAAGCCACAGCGACATCTGCACTACAAAGCCCACATAAGGGCAAGGAAAAACTTACCCCAGTGGGATGTTGGTGATTGTGACTATGAAAAACCTTGGAGAGGATCACATATGTGGGCAAATTGCCCCCCACCCATCCAGGAGAGACCGAAAGCAATGAATGTCGAGCGGGTCTAACACGATTTTGTGAAAGTCCAGTCCATAGTGGATCCAACATAACCCTATACGCCTAATGTACGGGCAGATTCTGGTTGTGCATATCAACCTTGAAGCAATTTTATTTGGTATTAGGTCTAACGATAAGTGTAACCAGTAGATGGCAGTCACACATACGAGGGAAAAACAACTTTTCTTACCTATTGGTACCTGTTTTTATGTATTTGGGATATAATTACCATATTTTTCAGACTGAGATCACTTGACTGCACAAGCCACAATGATATCCTCGGTTCAGAGCCAACGTAAGGGCAAGGAAAAACTCACAACCCAGTACTATGTAAAATGTGAATGACTATAAGAAACCTTGGAAAGGACCGCGGATGGGGTTGTGAAGTGGGTCTAGCATAATAGTGTGTAAGTCCAGTCCATAGTGGATCTCAACATAGTAGTGACAGTCCAGTCCATAGTGGGGCCGGCAGGATACCATCCCGATACACACACGGTACATACATCCACACGCACATACATACTTACAAAACACACAAATGCACAAATACAGCACATTTATACAATCATGCATGTAATCTTGTTTCATCAAACATATATTAACTTGTGGGAAACTCTGTGTTTGTCACCCTAGTTTTTAACTGAACTTAAGGTGCTGCTTTGGTGTCATTCAGGGCCAAATTAGGCGCCCGACCCCCACTTGATTAACCATACCTTACAATGACGTCTGTATGTTATCTCGCGAGTTATGTCAACTTACTTATAACTTACACGTCTGATTGATTGCGTCAGCTGTACGGAAGTCGTCGCCTGTACTGCACCAATTTCCTAATCACTTTGATCAATTAAAATGATTGGGGTCAGAGATTTATTCTTAGGTGACCGAATGAGCGAGTGGACAAGGAGGAGAGCTTTAGTGCAGTGAATGCAGATGACTGTGAAGTCAAGCAGCGCTGCATTAAAACAACACGTCCTCCTCACAAGCTTTATTGACATTAAAGGAGTCATTAATTTAAAAAAATAACAGGCACTCACACACAATGGAGTCTCTGTGAGGCATTGGTCAAGTTAACAAAATGCAATTGTGTATTTCTAAAGCAACACAACAATTGTAGTGGAATAGCTAACTAACCTTTCAAGGACAAATATTGACTCTTTGGTGTTATCAGTAAATTTTTGCTGTATTTTAGCCCATATTTTTGTTGTATTACATAATTTTTTTTTCAAATTATTAAAATATTTAGTTGCGATTAATTGCAGTTTATTTAATACAAAATAAATTGCAGATTGATATAATTTGTTATCATTAAAAAGTGTACTCTAGACCAGTGATTCTCAAACGTGTACCACCAGTCCGGGGGTCAGCAACCCGCGTTTCTCGAGCTGCATGTGGCTCTTTAATGACGCCCTAGTGGCTCCCTGGAGCATTTTTAAAAAAGGATTGAAAAAGGAAAAAGATGGGGGGGAAATACTTTTTTTGTTTTAGTGTGTTTTTGTTTGAGGACAAACGTGACGCAAACCTTCCAAATTGTTAGAAAGCCCATTGTTAGATATGTTTGTGTGTATGCTTCACTGATGACAGTATTTGGTGAACATCGTTTTGTCCTACTAATTTTAGTGGTTCTTAAACTCACCATAGTGTGGACTGTGATGCAACAGTTTGTTTACATGTTAACTCTTCCACCCCTTTGTCTCATTTTGTCCACCAAAAGTTTTATACTGTCCGTGAAGGCACAAAGGTGATCTTTGTTGATGTTATTAACTTGCTAGAGTGCTAATCAGGCACATTTAATCAGTGCATGAGTGCAAGCTAATAAATGCTAAGATGCTAATTAGGCTAGCTGTATGTACATATTGCATCATTATGCTTCGTTTTGGAAGTATATTTGAGCTCACTTAATATCCTTTACTTTTATCCTCTTTGTATGAAATTTAGTTTTGCATGTCTCATGACACATTATCTGTATGCAATATTGGCTGCATTTCAGATACCAGTAGTTGTTTGTGTGCCATGTTGTTCCAGACCACAGCAAACATTCCCTAGCTTGCCAAAGATTGTAATAAATTTCCTTTAATTTGGGCAGATGCATCTATACCAGTAATTTCCAGGAGTTATCTCACCTTCTGAGTAGTCTCTGATTTACTAATGCTTGCTAATGTTCTAAAAATGCGTAGAATAAATATAAAATTTCAACATTTCTGTCAACAAAGATTTTCTTCAGCCTGCGACACAGTCATTTTGTTAGTAGGCTATTATAGCTAATATCGACACTTACGTCATGTGTTGCCTTCTTTATCAAACTTATATACAGCTTTTCATTTTTTGCGTCTCCAGACAGATTGTTGCGATCTGCTGCTCAGATCTACACTATTTATTTTTCCATTTTGTATATTTCTCCGACTCCTTATTTCCTGTTTGCTTTGTCACCATGGTCACTCATCAGTCCACCTGCTAGTCTCGCCCCGCACACACACTACTAATTATCCATCCATCCATCCATTTTCTACCGCTTATTCCCTTTCGGGGTCACCCACCTATTTAAGCCAGTCTTCTCTGTTCATTCGGTCTGGGTTCATAGTTTGCTTTCACGCCACTGTACGTCTGGATTTTGATCATTTACTTTCTAGCAAGTATTTCTATTCTCGCTAGCTTCTCACGCTAAGCCACTTGTTTTGTCCAGTTTACATACTGATGATTTGTTTTCTCTTTTGTGCCAACGTGCTATTTAAGTTTGTCTATTTTTACTTCCTAGTTTTCATACTAGCGTTTTTGGTTTGCCTTTTTATTAGCTCCAGTATTTCTGTTCAGAGCTCCCTTTTTGTTAAATAAATATTTTAAGATTCTACCTTTATTGTGTTCACGTCAACGCATCCTTGAGGGAATCGAACCCGTCATCACAATGCCCACCAGTCCTCACACAGATGGGTTTTTTTGTATTTTTGGTCCATTATGGCTCTTTCAGCGTATTGAGTTGACGACCCCTGCACTAGTGCCTACGTATCAAAATCAAGGCCCGTGGGCCAGATCCGGCCCGCAAATTAATTATCTCTGGCCCCCGGGATGATATTTGATTAGTATTAGAACCTGCCCGCACCAAAACTCCATCCCCCACAATGCAAGGGTAGCCCGCGAACTCACTGCAGCGCCGCAAGTGGGCCCTGGCTTCATTATTCTTCAGCATTCAGGGCAAATGTCAACTTTCAGAACCCCCCTACCCAATAATGGCTAAACGAAAGGTGGACGGTGAAGGCAGGGGGTTTCAAGCCAGGTGTGGGCCAGAGTACATGTTCACGGAAGTAATAGGCAAACCTGTGTGGAGGAAATGTGGCTGAAATGAAGGAATGTCATCTAAGAAGGCACTATGAAATGTTTAGGAAACACTTTGAAGGAAGTAATGTTTTGTTTCCGTGCCATAGTTTGTTGTAATTTATTTATTTATATTTATTTTCAGTTAATGGACTCAAAGAAAATTGCAGATAGATCGAGAAAGAATACAACTGATTTGATGTATTTGTTTTATTTTCTCATTTTACTATTTGAAAGCAGTAATTAGTAGGATCATAGAGCAGCACAATATTGCACTTTCAGTTTATAATGCATGTAATTTCATGTATGCATTCATCTTGATAATAAGGAACATATTTTATTTTTTAAGGACATTTACTTGTTTGCATGTTGAACATGCTTTTCCTTGAAATAACTGACGGATCAATAAGAAAATATCGCTGTGGTCATTTAATCATTAAATAAAATACTGTACACTGTGTTAGATTGTGGTTCAATCAGAATCAGAATCAGCTTTATTGTCATTACGCAGGGTAACGAGATTGAGGCCATTCCATAAAGTGCGATGTGTGCATGCAAGAAATCAATGTGTAAATATATAAAAACATAAAAAATATAGAAGTGATTAAAAAAAATAGAAGTGATAAAAAATATAGAAGTGTTTTTTTTACAAATGTACACTCTTTACAGTGAGTCAAATTAAAATTATTTAGCATTTCATGGAAGCTGCTTTTATACCCAATCATGGCACCCAACTGTTCCCAATTAGCCAACACACCTGTGGGATGTTCCATATAAGTGTTTGATGAGCATTCCTCAACTTTATCAGTATTTATTGCCACCTTTCCCAAATTTTTTGTCACGTGTTGCTGGCATCAAATTCTAAAGTAAATGATTATTTGCAAAAAAAAATAAAAAAGGGTTTATCAGTTTCAACATCAAATATGTTGTCTTTGTAGCATATTCAATTAAATATGGGTTGAAAATGATTTGCAAATCATTGTATTCCGTTTATATTTACATCTAACACAATTTCCCAACTCATATGGAAACGGGATTTGTACATCAATTAAAGATTCTGTGCGGTCCAGTAGCAAATGCGTCACGGACCACTGCTTTAAAGGCCGTTTGAACATATGGCATATGAAGTTTTTTCATATTCCTATACAGATTTGAAAAAAGCTTTTAATACGGTCAATTATAATAACCTTTTGTAAAAATAGTCATCTAGCAACATCTCGGAACAGACGCTAAAATGGTTCAAACCGAAAACCACTGTGCAAGCATTCAGAGCACCGTGTCCTTCCTTTTAGACAGGTCAGTAGGCGTACCCCAAGGATCAATCTGGACCCCACTGCTGTTCAGGGTACATGATAATGACCTTCTTGACATCTGCTCAGAGCTTGGCACACAGTTGATTCTCGTATACAGTGTATATATATATATATATATATATATATATACATATATATATATATATATATATATATATATATATATATATATATATATATATATATATATATATATATATATATATATATATATAATTGCAATGCATACTTGGTCAACAGCCATACCTTTAACACTCTTACTAATATGCGCCACACTCTGTGAATCCACACCAAACACATTTCTGGAAAACATTGGCTCCGTAACACATTATAAATGCAACATTGGAATTCTGGGTAATTCTTATATGGCGTTTATAATGTGTTACAGAGCCAATGTTCTCCAGAAATGTGTTTGGTGTGGGTTCACAGAGTGTGGCGCATATTAGTAAGAGTGTTAAAGAAAAGTTGTTTTATATCACAACCATCAGTGTGATCTGGTTTACACAAAGTGAAAGCATATTAGTAAGAGTGTAAAAGACAAGTTGTTTTATATCACAACCATCAGTGTGATCTGGTTTACACATAGTGAAAGCAAAAAAAAAAAAACTCCTCCGCCATTTTGGAAATGACAACAGAGGAAGCGTCACTCGTGACGTCACGACTTATACCCGGCGGTAAAAGTAAGCATGCGCTAATAAATTTGGGGAGCGAGTTTGACCTGGCAGTATTTCAAGGCAGGCGCAGATTGCATGCCTGGCGGCTATTCAAGGAAATACGGCATATCAATATTTAGGGGATGTGTTGGACAGTACTAATTAATTTTGGCTCCCATTAGATTTATTCACCATCCAATGATGTAACCAAGCTGTAAGTGCAATCAATGATATTTTTCCTCAGTTTTAATTTCAAGCGGCGTAGCTTTACAACCACTTCAAAGTCTCTCTAAACAGGTGCTGAAAATGTGACACAAAAAATGTTTTCTTATCATTATTGCAACATTATTAAGAAGTAAAAATTAATAAGACGTTGGACAATTTAAATGTTACGTGTAATGTAAGTTTAGTGCATGCAATTGTTCACACCCTTGCACCACCACCTTTGGAAAGTTTGTAAAATGATGTGATGAAGCAGATCTACCAGAGCCTTCACACAAGGAGAGACTGTAGCCGGGATGTGGAATGCTTTCCAGTTAACTGTTCCAGACTGTAGAACCATGCAACATTTGAAATCGAACCTCAAGAAATAGTTGAAGGATCATCAGCTTTGCAGTCAGTAGTTCTAGTCTACGTGCTTGTGCTCTGTTATTGTTATTTCATCTGTATTGTAAATTTTATGGGTAAATGTGTTTTTGATGTGCTGTCATTTTGCCTCTGCCTCGGGATAACAGATAAAAGTGAGTTTGTAGCTATATCTGGTCCGTGCAATATACAAACCCCGTTTCCATGTGAGTTGGGAAATTGTGTTAGATGTAAATATAAACGGAATACAATGATTTGCAAATCATTTTCAAGCCATATTCAGTTGAATATGCGACAAAGACAACATATTTGATGATCAAACTGATAAACATTTTTTTTTTTTGCTAATAATAATTAAATTTAGAAATTGATGCCAGCAACACATGAAAAAGAAGTTGGGAAAGGTGGCAATAAATACTGATAAAGTTGAGGAATGCTCATCAAACACTTATATGGAAAATCCCACAGGTGAACAGGCTAATTGGGAACAGGTGGGTGCCATGATTGGGTTTAAAAGCAGCTTCCATGAAATGCTAAGTAATTCACGAACAAGGATGGGGTGAAGGTCACCACTTTGTAAGCTAATTGTCGAACAGTTTTAGAACAACATTTCTCTACGAGCTATTGCAAGGAATTTAGGGATTTTACCATCTACGGTCCGTAAAATCATCAAAAAGTTCAGAGAATCTGGAGAAATCACTGCACGTAAGCGATATTACGAACATTTGATCCCTCAGGAGGTACTGCATCAAACCTGACATCAGTGTCTAAAGGATATCACCACATGGGCTCAGGAACCCTTCATAAAACCATTTTCAGTAACTACAGTTGGTCGCTACATCTGTAAGTGCAAGTTAAAACTCTTCTATGCAAAGCCAAACCCATTTAACAATATCCTGAAACGCCGCCGGCTTGGCTGGACCTGAGCTCACCTAAGATGGGGTGATGCAAAGTGGAAAGGTGTTCTGTGGTCTGATGAGTCCACATTTCAAATTACATTTGGAAACAGAGGACATGGTGTCCTCCATAACGAAGAAGAAAATCCAGCAACTGTGATGGTATAAGGGTGTATTAGAACCCAGATGTGAAGGCCCCATTAATGCTGAAAGGTACATACAGTTTCTGAAGCAACATATGTTGTCATCCAAGCAACGTTATCATGAACGCTCCTGCTTATTTCCGCAAGACAAGTGTTACAACAGCGTGGCTTCGTAAAAAACAAGAGTGCGGGTACTTTCCTGGCCCGCCTGCAGTCCAGACCTGTCTCCCATCGAAAATGTGTGGCGCATTATGAAGCATAAAATATGACAATGAAGTCCCCGGATTATTGATCGACTGAAGCTCTACATAAAACAAGAATGGAAAAGAGTTCGACTTTCAAAGCTTCAACAATTAGTTTCCTCAGTTCCCAAACATTTGAGTGTTGTTAAAAGAAAAGGTAATGTAACAAGGTGGTGAACATGTCCTTTCCCAACTACTTTGGCACATGTTGCAGCCATGAAATTCTAAGTTAATTATTTGCAAAAAAAAATAAATAAATAAGTTTATGAGTTTGAACATCAAATATCTTGTCTTTGTAGTGCATTCAATTGAATATGGGTTGAAAGGGATTTGCAAATAATTTTATTCCGTTTATATTTACATCTAAAACAATTTCCCAACCCACATGGAAACAGGGTTTGTATGTATTGTGCAATTTTCTATCAAATGAACACATACATAAGGAGTTATTGCAAAAGTTCCCTCTCCAAGGTACAGGTATGTGAAATATTTTAATCAAAGTTTATTTATACAGCCCTTAATCACAAATGTCTCAAAGGGCTGCACAAGCCACGACATCTTCAACTCAGATCCCACATCAGGGCAAGAAAAACCCAACCCAATGGAATACAATGAGAAACCTTGGAAGAGACCGCAAATGTGGGGACCTGGGCAACCGGTGCAATAGACGTCAAGTGGATCTAGTTCATAGTGTGAGAGTCCAGTCCATAGTGGGGCCAGCCGAAGATCGTCTTGGGTGGAGACAAGTCAGCAGCGCAGAGACGTCCCCAACTGATGCACAGATGAGTGGTCCACCTGACTTTTAACAGCTACAGCATCATTTGCAGTCACCTAATAACCTCTCCACGCATGAGAGGGGGGCAGAGCAGAAAAGAGATGGCAGATCAACTGGTCTAAAAGGGGGGTCTACTTAAAGGCTAGAGTATACGAATGAGTTTTAAGATCAACCAATCAATCAACGTTTACTTATATAGCCCTAAATCACAAGTGTCTCAAAGGGCTGCAAAAGCCACAACAACATCCTCGGTTCAGGTCCCACATCAGGGCAAGGAAAAACTCAACCCAGTGGGATGACAATGAGAAACCTTGGAGAGGAACGCAAATTTAGGTGACACCCCCCCCCACATCCTCTAGTGCGACCGGTGCAATGGACGTCGAGTGGGTCTAGCATAATATTGTGAAAGTCCAGTCCATAGTGGATCTAACATAATAGTGAGAGTCCAGTCCATAGTGGACCTAACATAATAGTGAGAATAGGTCCATAGTGGGGCCAGCAGGAGACCATACTGAGTGGAGACAGGTCAGCAGCGCAGAGATGTCCCCAGCCTGAAACTCTTGCTCAGGACAGAGAATCTCCTCTGGCAGTGACAGGCAGCAGACTGCAGAAAAAGGGCATTTTCCCCACTTAAAAAGCCCATAGCCCCGCCCACTAGCTGGGACCAATTTGACAGGGGAAATTAAGAAAACAGTTCTTTTGTAAATTTAACCAGAAATAACCATCACATGTCTAAAAAGTATTCACACAGTACTTTTGCATTTTTAAAGCAGTCATTTTAGTACACAGTGTATTCAGGTTTAGACAACACAACTTTCAAATGTCCAGTGTCCCTCAGCAACACCCAGCTCCTGAAAGTCATGGTTTGGGCCTAATTAGTCAAAGCAGGTGTGCTCAGCTACATAAAGCCTTCAGCCCCACCCCGACTCTATTAGCCAGACATGCAGAGCCATGGTGAGTGACAGCTTACAATTTGTTTGTGGAGCATGCTTTCCACTGACTAAGAAAATGTGCATGGTTTGAGAGGAAGCCAAAAGGTCAAACAGTGACAGTGTGGGGTCAAACTGTCACAGAGACACAACGTTGGCGGCTGTCTACTGTGCTGCTAATCATATTTGGATGATTACAATCCGAACACCGTTAGTTATATGTAAACCAGTTGTGGTTCTAGAGCATTTATTAGTAGCCAGTGAGATGGTATATTTTTGACGTGGGGAAATCTAAAGACTCAAGTCAAGTCAGCTTTATTTGACAATTTCTTTACATGTAAAGACATACATACAAAGTTCAGCAGCCTAACAGCCTGGTGATGAAAGCTGTTGGTGAGTCTGGTGGTGCGGGAGCGGAGGCTCTTCTATCTTCTTCCAGAGGGAAGGAGACTGAACAGGTTGTGTGCAGGGTGGCTTGCGTCACTCACAATTGGGAGTGCTTTGCGGGTGAGGCGGGTGGTGTATAAGTCCTGAAGAGATGGGAGTGGTGCACCAATGATTTTCCCAGCTTTTTTCACGATGCGCTGCAGGTCTCTTCTGTTGTGTTGAGTGTAGCTCCCGTCCCACACAGTGATGCAGCTAGAAAGGATGCTTTCAATGGTGCCTCCGTAAAAAGTGGTCAGGATGGTGGTGGAGCACTTGCCCGCTTTATTTTTCGCAGGAAGTAGAGGCGCTGTTGGGCCTTCTTCACCAGTGAAGCAGTGTTGGTAGACCATGACAGGTCCACACTGATGTGCACCCAATAGCCGTGTCCTAATACGACGGCTGCATCCTTTGCAGTGTGCTTTTGTGGGGTGCTGACGTCATCGCGGTGCACGGAGGCTCTCAATTCAAAAACAGTTCCAAGTGTCCTTCGAATCCGGCCCACAAATGTGTCTTTTTCTCCCATTTGCAAAGAGGTTGCATCAGTGTACACGTCGCGTCCTTTTATATTCACAGATCCTTTGCGCGCTCAACTTTAAAAATCATTTTCAACATGGCGACGCTACGTGGCGTGGAAAGAGCGACTTTACAATGTACGCAGAGCTTTATTTATTCATTTAAAAGAACTAAAAACAGACATTTCAAGCTGGGGTGACAATAGTGATATAAATGTGTCTTAAAAATACAAGACCTCCGTTCTCTTTTCCCCGAGGAAGAGCCATATTTCTGGCCATTGCAAACAGCTTGGTGCCCGGAGCTTTTTTCAATGCTTGAAAAAACCTTACATCTTTTAATTTACTTGTTTAGACCACAACAAGTTGATCTAATTATGTTCTATAAAGGTGTGGCCAGAATAATAAAGTATTGTAAATATGTGCATCAATGTACCAGTATTAGTTATTGCTGTTTTTAGTGTACATTTGCATGTTATTTAAAAAAAATATATTAATGATTATTCTGATCTTGTGTTTAACTTTTCTGCTGTTTTTTTGCTGTGCAGAATAATGTGAAGTGAAGTGAATTATATTTATATAGCGCCTTTCTCTAGTGACTCAAAGCGCTTTTACATAGTGAAACCCAGTATCTAATTTACATTTAAACTAGTGTGGGTGGCACCGGGAGCTGGTGGGTAAAGTGTCTTGCCCAAGGACACAACGGCAGTGACTAGGATGGTGGAAGCGGGGATCGAACCTGGAACCCTCAAGTTGTGGCCACTCTACCAACCGACCTATATCGCCCCTATAGGAGGATTTAAGAAAACAACAGAGCAAAATGAAATGACTCAAAACACGTATATACCAGTTTGGATGATCATTTAAAAACACAATTATTTTTATAACCTATATAAATGAATATACTCATGTGCCGAAACTGTAATTGTTGTGATTTGTTTCTTCTGCCTTCATTGCAAATATTTTAATATAATCTAATATAATATAATGCCATCGCAATATTTACTATTACTGGCTATAATGCAAGCAATTGGACCCGATTAGAAAAGTACATTAATTGTGAATACCATATTAAAATATGATTATGTTGTGTGCAGCACGGTGGGAGAGGGGTTAATGCATGAGCCTCACAATACAAATGTCCTTAAAAGTCCTGAGTTCAAACCCGGCCTCGGAATATTTCTGTGTGGAGTTTACATGTTCTCCCCGTGACTGCGTGGGTTCCCTCCGGGTAATCCGGCTTCCTCCCACCTCCAAAGACATGCACCTGGGGATAAGTTGATTGGCAACACTAAATTGGCCCTAGTGTGTGAATGTGAGTGTGAATGTTGTCTGTCTATCTGTGTTGGCCCTGTGATGAGGTGGCGACTTGTCCAGGGTGTACGCTGCCTTCCGCCCGAATGCAGCTGAGATAGGCTACAGCACCCCAAACGACCCCAAAAAGGGACAAGCGGTATAAAATGGATGTATGGATGTGTGCTGTTGCTGTATCGATAGACCGTGAGGACTCTTCTGGGACATCTTCTGGATTGTCCCACAACAACAAGCATTCACAAGCATAAAAATAAATCCATCATTAACCAATATTTAGGAATAACAGCTTTAGAAAGTTTGTCAACATTTGACACATCTCCATGACAACCGTCTCCCATGATCAGTCGTCTCAAACCGCAGAAACAACAGAGTGCGGCGGTGCCAGTAGGTTTTAGCCGCTTCCTCTGAAACAGGGGTCTCAAATTCAATTTACCTGCGGGCCACTGGATGCAGAGTCTGGGTGAGGCTGGGCAGCAAGAAAATATTTCTTAAAAAAATGGTGCATACTCCTCAGCATGTCTAGTTGTATAAAGACGTTTCAAATTGTATTCCTTGTGCACTGCAACTTTCTCTGTGCAAATAAGACACGTCGGGGTACCCCTGTGCTCAACAAAGAACTATTGCATCTCTCACTTTTCCTGGAAAGTACCGAGAATGCGAGAGCAAAAAAGTGAGAGCTCCCTGAGTGTTATCCGGCGTCTTATTAAAATATATGTAGTGTTCATTGTGTGAGGCAATGCAAATTAAACAATAATTTAAAAAAAATACCTGTTTGAATTGGTCCAGGTTATTGGGGACTGTTGTTACTGACGGACAGGTGTCACGTTGTGACTGCAGCCAGGCACGTAAGAAAACCCTTGTCTCCATGGTAACGTTTCTGAGACTTTCACTCATTTGCCGCTTTTCCACTAACGCAGGGGTAGGCAACCCAGAACGTTGAAAGAGCCATTTTGGACCCAAATAACAAAAATGGTCTCTGTCTGGAACCAACCAAAAGGGGCGCCGATTCGCCCAGTGTCTCTCTGTCAGAGTATCAGCACTTGGGTCCAGTGGACCACAGTTCTGTATTGTCGCTCGGTCCTTCGGCGGAGTGCTTCGGAAGCTATTGAATCATTCGGGAGGGAGCGAGAGAGAGACACACACACACAGTGACAGAAAGAGCTCGAGAGACAGAAAAGCAGGCGGGCGAGCAAGGGAGGAAGAGCGCGTGCGGGTGTAGTGGAAAAGCGGTAAAACGTTTCTCTGCTTGCATCACGCAAGTGACGTCAATGTTTGGCCCTCGAAAGCCACATACCACACCATGATTAATAGGTTCTTTCAGCTCTGCACACAACGCTGTCTAGCAGCATTCATATAAAACTTGCGGGCCACACTAATATTAAACTTTCATATTAAGGTGGGGGCCGCAAGATAACGTTTCACGGGCCGCCATTGGCCCCCGGGCTGCATGTCTGAGACCCCTGCTCTAAAATAAGGTAAAGGACCAAGAGAACACAAAGAACAATTTGAAATTCTTCCCTTAAATTGCCATTATTCAATCTCTCGTGAAGTGTTCCGTAGGCGAGACCGTCCCACTTTGTCTACCACATGGGCTGGGTCCTTGAAAGGATGCAGGAACCATGAATTGAGACACGTCTCATGAGCAAATGTAATACTTGATTGTTCAAGTCGTAAAGTCAAGAGACAGAACACACTGGAACACATTTCAGCAAGGTGTGTTTTGATGCCACGCAAACACGGCACCATGGAGTGACGTTAAAGGGCGACTAAAGACCGGCTCATTGCTTCAAATTGTCTTCATGGACTATCCTATAACTTCAATTGTTCCCTAATTTGATTGGATTTATATTGGCTTGTAGATTACTGGATGGCTTTGAGGTTGTTGTGACTTTGAGGGACTTTTAAGGACGAAACTTTTGTGTGCTTTTTTTGTCCTTATTTGTGACTACATACACTTACTGTACAATGTCTGCTCTCACTGGAATACGGATTTAGGGGGATGTTAATATCTTCCTGTTTAAAAGAAGAACTATTCATAATCCTCGCGAAAGGTTAAATAAAAATTGTGGCCGCAAACTAGCGTCTTTTCGTATCTTTCTTGCCATCTCCAGGTCTAAGGTTGGTGTCTAATGCTGCTTCTACACTAAACCGGATAAGATTATAAAGGGTATAGGTATATCCCACCTAACCTTATCCCCGTCCACACACACACAATGCCATCGTTTAAGACCCCTTCCCCCCTCCGTCCGCCGGCGCAACACGACCTGCCACGCATGCACGGAAAGTGCGCACATCATAGTTGCTTTGTGTGCAAGTGATTAAATTAAATTGAACTTATCTGAATATACAGTGTTGTAGCATTTCAATTAACTGGAATCCAGTGTGCTGTGGGGCCCTCTTGTAGTGAATCACACCTGAGCCATTATAAATTAATCAACTCTTTAATGGACAGGTGAACGTAAATAACGTGATTAAGAACCTTTTACATACAGTATTTCCTTGAATAGCCGCCGGGGTTTTTATTAATTTAAAACCTCTTCTCACTCCTGCACTTATTCAAGGCATGCGGTAAAAGTAAGCAGGCGCTAATAGTTTTCAAACCTCTTCTCACCCTTGCGCTTTTCAATGGCATGCAGTAAAAAATTGAGAGCGATTAAAAAAAATAATAATAAAAAATACTTCTGCGGCCGCGGCCCGGTGGTTGGGGACCACTGCTCTACAACGCCCACCTTTGCACCATGCTATCTGCGTGCGTGCCGGCCGGACGCATGCATTTCGCTGCTTCTCATACGAGATTGCAATGCATACTTGCTCAACATCCATACCATTTACACTGAAAGTTGTGATATAAACAACTTTAACACTCTTACTAATATGCGCCACACTCTGTGAACCCACGCCAAACGAGAATAACAAACACATTTCTGGAGAACATCGGCTCTGTAACACATTATAAACGCGACATAAGAATTACCCAGAATGCCTTGCATCCATGACTCTTGGCTATATTATACACACGCCCCCAAACCCGCCCACCTCAACCGACGCACGGAGGGGGGGGTTTGATGCTAGCGGGGTGTATACTATAGCCAGTAAGAGTCATGGATGCATGGCATTCTGGGTAAATCTTATGTTGGGTTTATAATGTGTTACAGAGCCGATGTTCTCCCGAAATGTTTGTTGTTCTTGTTTGGTGGGGGTTCACAGAGTGTGTCGCATATTAGTAAGAGTGTTAAGGTTGTTTTATATCACAATCATCAGTGTGATCTGTATGGCTGTTGAACAAGACCCCTGGTTTACACATAGTAAAAGCAAAATAAAACCCCTACGCCATTTTGAAAATGACGACAGGGGAAACGTCACTTGTGACGTCGCAAATTTGACCCGGCGGTAAAAGTAAGCATGCGCTAATAAATTTGGGGAGCGAGTTTGACCCGGCAGTAGTTCAAGGCAAGCGCATATAACATGCCCTGCGGCTATTCAGGGAAATACGGTAAATCAATGTAGGGATCGTGTTGTCTGTTCAGTACACTTTTCAATCAATCAATCAATGTTTACTTATATAGCCCTAAATCACTAGTGTCTCAAAGGGCTGCACAAACCACCACGACATCCTCGGTAGGCCCACATAAGGGCAAGGAAAACTCACACCCAGTGGGACGTCGGTGACAATGATGACTATGAGAACCTTAGAGAGTAGGAAAGCAATGGATGTCGAGCGGGTCTAACATGATACTGTGAAAGTTCAATCCACAATGGATACAACACAGTCGCGAGAGTCCAGTCCAAAGAGGATCCAAGACACAGCAGCGAGAGTCCCGTTCACAGCGGAGCCAGCAGGAAACCATCCCAAGCGCTGCTGGTCCTTTTCACTCTTTTGTCTTCACCTCTAATAACTGATACAGTCTGCTTTGCCAGTTCGAATACATTCACTGTTTTTTGAAGTCTTCCCTTGTCGGCCAGGTACTACAAAGCACACGCTACCTGTTTTATCACATTCACGGGAGCCCACATTCTCGTTGTGTCTCCTTCGACAAATGGACAATGTTTTTCATTAAGTAGAATCACAGCTGACCTGGATATTCGAAAGTTCTCTTGATTCCTCCGGCACAACACACTCGTTGACAAACATGTCTCACAAGGTTGCCGTTCTTCCAGGCTTTATCCAAAACCGTCGCTCAACATTTCTATGTTGCCATCTGAGATGTGGTGTATCCAAAATATCCCTACTCATAAGGCAAGGGTCACCAACGAGGTGCCCACGGGCACCAGGTAGCCCGTAAGGACCAGATGAGTCGCCCGCTGGCCTGTTCTAAAAATAGCTCAAATAGCAGCACTTACCAGTGAGCTGCCTCTGTTTTTTTTACATTTTATTTCTTTACTAGCAAGCTGGTCTCGCTTTTCTCAACATTTTTAATTCTAAGAAAGACAAAACTCAAATAGAATTTGAAAATCCAAGAAAATATTTTAAAGACTTGGTCTTCACTTGTTTAAATAAATTCATTTTTTTTTTTACTTTGCTTCTTATAACTTTCAGAAAGACAATTTTAGAGAAAAAATACAACCTTAAAAATGATTTTAGGATTTTTAAACACATATACCTTTTTACCTTTTAAATTCCTTCCTCTTCTTTCCTGACAATTGAAATCAATGTTTAAGTATTTGATTTTTTTATTGTAAAGAATAATGAATACATTTTAATTTAATTCTTCATGTTAGCTTCTGTTTTTTCGATGAAGAATATTTGTGAAATATTTCTTCAAACATTATGATTAAAATTATTCTAGCAAATCTAGAAAATCTGTGGAATCAAATTTAAATCTTATTTCAAAGTCTTTTGAATTTCTTTTCAAATTTTTGTTCTGGAGAATCTAGAAGAAATGATTTGTCTTTGTTAGAAATATAGCTTGGTCCAATTTGTTATAGATTATAACAAAGTGCAGATTGGATTTTAACCTATTTTAAACATGTCATCAAAATTCTAAAATTAATCTTAATCAGGAAAAATTACTAATGATGTTCCATGAGTTATTTTTTTTTATTTTTTCAAAAAGAATCGAATTAGCTATTTTTTCTCTTAATTTTTTTCGGTTGAATTTTGAATTTTAAAAAGTCAAAATTGAAGATAAACTATGTTTCAAAGTTTAATTTTCATTTTTTTTCCTGTTTTTTCCTCTTTCAAACCCTCCAATTAAGTGTTTTTTCCTCATTTATTCTCTACAAAAAACCTTCCATAAAATGAAAAAAAAAAATGTATGGCGGAATGACGGACAGAAATACCCATTTTTTTTATATATATATAGATTCATTTATTAAAGGTAAATTGAGCAAATTGGCTATTTCTGGCAATTTATTTAAGTGTATATCAAACTGGTAGCCCTTCGCATTAATCAGTACTCAAGAAGTAGCTCTTGGTTTCAAAAAGGTTGGTGACCCCTGTCTTAAGGTATTCATGTTTGATTTCCACAAGTGTCTGTACAAGTAGAAGAAGAAGAAACACGGGCATGTCTGGATGATTAGCCTCCATCTTTCCAGTGTTTACCTCCGACTTACGAAACAGGTTGTTATGAAGCTGGCTGTGGTGCGTTCTTTCTGACGTCACGTCCTGTGTGGGGCACGGTCTTTCTGACGACACTTCCTCTCCGAACTTAGTTTGAAAATGATCGATGAGTCCACACAGAGCTAAGAGCCGGAGATTCAGGAAATACACGGCGCACTTACCCATGTAAAAACTTATCCAAGGGGGGGAAACTTTAAAGGATGGATTTATGCATGTGGCTGACACGAGGCCTGCGATGAGGTGACGACTTGTCCAGGGTGTACGCTGCCTTCTGCCCGATTGTAGCTGATAGAGATGCGCGGATAGGCAATTATGTTATCCGCATCACCAAATCGTCATCCACCCGAACCAACATTTTATCATGACCGTACCCGCCCGCCAACCGCCCGCTGAATTACATCAGAGGTTGGCCACCTTTACCACTCACAGAGCTATTTAAACCTGTTTCTCAAAGTAATGAAGTCAATTGGAGCCGCTAACGTTGTCGCGACTAATCAATAGCGTACATCGTGACGACAAGAATATGGTCGTGCTGTGAAACCATTGCCTTAGACACCTTCAAAAACATGTACGAACCTATTGTTGGTCCAGCAACATGTTGTGTGCACCTTCCGCGATCACACGTATGAGATTGAAAGGCATACTGGGTGATACAGAGTACACTGATGGTTGTGATATAAACAACTTTCACACTTACTAATATGTGCCACGCTGTGAAGCCACACAATACAAGATTGACAAACACATTTCGTTGGCAAGTATGGACAGGCATGATATATAATCTAGAATTAACATTCACCAAGTCAGAGGCAGAAGTATCTCAATACAGCAGCAGAAGCACGTTATCTCCCTGTGATCATTGCACCGCTGAAAGTAGGTCCTTAACGCTAGCACTTAAAATAACAATATCTCTAATGCGGGCAGCATGGTGAACTAGGGGTTAGTGCATGTGCCTCACAATACGAAAGTCCTGAGTTCAATCCCGTGCTCGGGATCTTTCTTTATGGAGTTTGTATGTTCTCCCCGTGACTGCGTGGGAGAACATTCTAATTCTTCCTCCCACCTCCAAAGACATGCACCTGGGGATAGGTTGATTGGCAACACTAAATTGGCCCTAGTGTGTGAATGTGAGTGTGAATGTTGTCTGTCTATCTGTGTTGGCCCTGCGATGAGGTGGCGACTTGTCCAGGGTGTCCCTCGCCTTCCGCCTGAATGCAGTTGAGATCGGCTCCAGCACCCCCCGCGATCCCGAAAGGGACAAGCGGTAGAAAATGGATGGATGGATAGATCTTTAATACTTGGTTAATATTCAGGTCATAAAATGTAAAAGGAGCATTGTTAACGTAACAATGATGGATACACACACACTAGGTTTGGCGAAATTATTCTCAGCATTTGACCCATGATCACCCCCTGGGAGGTGGGGGGAGCAGTGAGCAGCAGCGGTGGCCGCGCCCGGGAATCATTTTTCAGGATTCAACCCCCAATTCCAACCATTGATGCTGAGTGCCAAGCAGGGAGGTAATGACTCCCATTTTTATAGTCCTTGGTATGACTCATACCAATCTCAGGCGGACACTCTACCCACTAGGCCACTGAGTAGGTCAACACTTTTGGGATGTTTTTAGTGGGTTTTATGGGCCCCAAAAGTGCCGTTCCTCTTTAAAGACAGCAAAAGTCCTTGCCTCGGACGATAACGATGAATAGGTTAGCGTTTTTCATACCTACCATTGTTCTCTTTTTGACAAAATTCAATTGATCAAACCTTTTCCAACATTCCACACAACAAAATACAAGTATGTACGATTTATACATAGATATTTAAGATCAAACGTCCCCGAATGAGTTAAGCATCTGCTGCATTTAAAAAGGTGAAATTAAATTTGCAGCAACACAATTTTCTCTTTCGCTCCATCCCACCATCCTGACATGTTTTCGTCAAAGTGATATTAATTGAGTTATTTTTGGTTAAATGTGGAGGTAATCAGCTTAATTTAGAGCTAAAGGGCTGATGGGATGGCGGCCAAAGAGCTGAGCTATTAAAGTCTCACTGTGACCTCAACCGCAGCTTTAATAATGGCCATAGTGTCGTCTTTAAAGGCCTACTGAAACCCACTACTACTCACCACGCAGTCTGATAACTGAAACCCACTACTACTCACCACGCAGTCTGATAGTTTATACATCAATGATGAAATATTAACATTGCAACACAGGCCAATACGGCCGGTTTACTTTACTAAATTACAATTTTAAATTTCCCGTTGAGTTTCCTGTTGAAAACGTCGCGGAATGATGACGCGTGTTTGTGACGTTATTGGTTGGAGGGGACATATTAGCCCAGCACCGCTTAAGGCTAAAAGTTGTCTCTTTTCATCGCGCAATTACACAGTATTTTGGACATCTGTGTTGCTGAATCTTTTGCAATTTGATCAATTAATAATGAAGTCAAAGTAGAAAGATGGAGGTGGGAAGCTTTTAGCCTTTGGCTACACAAACACACTGTGTTTCCTTGTTTAAAATTCCCGGAGGTGAAGCTTTACTATGGATCAGAGTGGTCAAGCAAACATGGATCTTGACTACATGTCAACCGGCAGTTTTCGGTGAGAAAATTGTAGTAATAAGTCGCCTCTTACTGGAGATCAGCGGAGCTTCTGTCCTGCTGCAGCTTCGTGACTTCCCTCAGAGACTGGCGTCAACACACCCGTGGCCACACCCCTCCGACTATCAGGTACAATTTAACTCACTAAAACACTAGCAACACAATAGAAAGATAATGGGTTTCCCAGAATTATCCTAGTAAATGTGTCTAAAAACATCTGAATCGCTCCCAATGCAATCGCCTTTTTTTTTCATTCTTGTCCTTCACTCTAAATTTCCTCATCCACAAATATTTCATCCTCGCTTAAATTAATGGGGAAATTGTCGCTTTCTCTGTCCTAATAGCTCTTGCTGCTGGAGGCTCACATTATAAACGATGTGAGGAGCCCTACAACCCGTGACGTCACGCGCACATCGTCTGCTACTTCCGGTAAAGGCAAGGGTTTTTTATTAGCGACCAAAAGTTGCAAACTTTATCGTCGATGTTCTCTTCTAAATCCTTTCAGCAAAAATATGCCAATATCGTGAAATGATCAAGTATGACACATAGAATGGACCTGCTATCCCCGTTTAAATACGAAAATCTCATTTCATTAGGCCTTTAACTCCTCGTTCGCTGTCTTCTTCCTCCTTTTCGGACCGACAACTCCGCCTAAACTCCTGCAGAAGCTACTTTCTCAAGTCAGCTGGCAGATGTCGTTCCTCCTCCTTTCCTCTCCCCACACCCCTTGATATTTCTGAAGCCTCCTCGCTCTGCCCGCCCACCCGCCTGCTCTCGCCTTCTGTTCCGGCGTTTCCACCTCACAAGTAGAACGTCTGCACACCAGCCTTTTTTTTTTGTTGCTCCTTTTAACTGTCAACTCCTGCTTTGCTCTCTCTTGTTCTCCGTCCCCGTCCTGCTTTCTGTGCTGTGCCGAGCTCGTCACTTTTGTCAGCGCTCGCTGGAGGTGAAGCGCAGAAGTCTGCTGATGTGTAGCGAGGCCATTGGTGGGTGTGACACTGTGATACTGTGAGTCTATTTTTACTGATCACAAGTTAGCCGGAGTAGAAAATGCTGCTATTAGATTTACACTACAGGCACCAATGTCATGGAACATCTAAAATGGATTTTATTATTTCTGCTCGCTTTTTTTGTCCTTTAATGTCGTTCCTTTCAATGGCTGACAAGCTCTTTCTCTATCGACTTTCAGCATTATCCTTTTTGCTACAATTTTACTCCTTCAGGGAAATGTACAATAGAATTACATAACCGGACGCTCTAATTCTTTCTGCACGATGATTCCACCGGTTTTGTACAAACCATTTTTATCCTTCTCAAAGCAATCCATCTCAATAAAATTACCTACACTCATGGTTTTCTGCGGACTATTTTCCCTTTTGAAGCATCACGGTTTCACAAACATTTGCACTTAACAGAACTCTTAACATCACCAATAACATCCAGGTAGTTATAGTCGGAAGTAAATAAAGTTCAATCTCCAGATTATTTATTCACATCCAGCAGGAAGAGGAAGCTGTTGTAGCGTGCATACACACACTACATCTTCAGGACAACACACATTCGCATGACAAGTGTAGCGGATCTGCATTGTGTATCTATCTTCCCAAACTTCCACCGCTCTGATTCGGGTTGCCTGAATAAGAGGTCAGTGTGCTAGCCACGAGGCTAAAACAAAAAGCTTTTAACCCAGCAGCCAGCACTCTGTTTGCAGTTGCATACACTTTGCCCAGCTACTCTGTCTGGCTGGTCCCCGTATTGATATGACCTTTTCTCTTTAAAGTGTTATATTTTTCATGGACATTAAAGGTGTATATGTAGTAATGTGGCCAGATATGGTACTGCAATCACAGTTAAAATTATTTTGTCCCCTCCCACTCTTCATGACTGAGGTTTCCAGATACGCAGCCAAATCCGAATCCTACTCCAAGGAACGTTAAATGGCAATCGACGAGTCCTACGCTTTAGGTTTCTCTTGTTTATTTAGGAGTCGGGACAAATTGTTGGCAATAACCTGCTAAAATGTCTAGTTTGGCCGCACGGACCACCATCGAAATAATTATATATAATAATTTATAATACAAACCCCGTTTCCATATGAGTTGGGAAATTGTGTTAGATGTAAATATAAACGGAATACAATGATTTGCAAATCCTTTTCAATCCATATCCATTTGAATGCACTACAAAGACAAGATAGATGATGTTCTAACTTAAAAACGTTGTTCTTTTTTTTGCAAATAATCAACTTAGAACTTCATGGCTGTGACACGTACCAAAGTAGTTGGGAACGGGCATGTTCACCACTGTGTTACATCATCTTTTCTTTAACAACACTCAATGTTTGGGAACAGAGGAAACTAATTGTTGAAGCTTTGAACTTTGCGTCGCTAACAGTCTGGATGGTTCGCTTCCCCTTTGGTCCGGATGACACGATGTTGAATATTTCCAAAAACAATTGGAAATGTGGACTTGTCAGACCACATAACACTTTTCCACTTTGCATCAGTCCATCTTAGATGATCTCGGGCCCAGAGAAGCCGGCGGCGTTTCTGGATGTTGTTGATAAATGGGTTTTGCTTTGCATAGTAGAGCTTTAACTTGCACTTACAGATGTAGCGACAAACTGTATTTAGTAACAGTGGTTTTCTGAAGTGCTCTTGAGCCCATGTGGTGATATCCTTTAGAGATTAATGCCGGTTTTTGATACAGTGCCTTCTGAGGGATCGAAGGTCACGGTCATTCAATGTTGGTTTCCGGCCATGCCGCTTACGTGGAGTGATTTCTCCAGATTCTCTGAACCTTTTGATGATATTATGGACCGTAGATGTTGAAATCCCTAAATATTTTGCAATTGCACTTTGAGAAACGTTTTCTTAAACTGTTTGACTATTTGCACACGCAGTTGTGGACAAAGGGGTGTACCTCGCCCCATCCTTTCGTGTGAAAGACTGAGCATTTTTTGGGAAGCTGTATTTATACCCAATCTTGGCACCCACCTGTTGCCAATTAGCCTGCACACCTGTGGGATGTTCCAAATAATTGTTTGATGAGCATTCTCAACTTTATCAGTATTTATGGCCACCTTTCCCATCTTCTTTGTCACGTGTTGCTGGCATCAAATTCTAAAGTTAATGAGAAGTTGCAAAAAAAAATTTTTTTTTATCAGTTTGAACATCAAATATGTTGTCTTTGTAGCATATTCAACTGAATATGGGTTGAAAATGATTTTCAAATCATTGTATTCCGTTTATATTTACATCTAACACAATTTCCCAACTCATATGGAAACGGGGTTTGTATATCACATAGGCCTACTATGATGGCAAGCCAAGGCCAACAGTAAAAATACTGCCACATTTCATTCAGCATAACTCCATGTTGCATCCAACCTGACACACTGCATTCTCTTTCATGTACACACATCACCATCTTTCAGTGCAGATTGCAACTCTATGAGCCAACCCACTCTACGCATAAACCACATTACACTTAGATCATAAATCCTACTACAATGTCAATACACAAAGTAGAAAATCTATACATGTAATACATTATATTGTGCCAAGAAAATATCACCCCATATGTGTATGATGCACATACAGGACCATAAACCTCAATTAGCCATGCTAATGTTGGGACACATTTCATCAGCATATTGAGAAGGAAATAGAAACTGACACTACCCATATCCACATAGGTTTTATTTGTCGAAAATATATTTTGCCCTGTCATTTGGATGACACATCGACATACAGGCTAACGGGCATGTATTTCCCCTGTGAGCCTACAGTATATGTCGATGTGTCATTGACCGGGCTAGCATGCTAAGTATTCGCTGCACGAACATACTAGCTTTGTTAGATAATATCATAGACTGTATTGGACAATATAGTTTACACATGAAATGTCCATTTCCATTTATTACAAGTATTAAGAAAACGTAAATGCCTGACTTACCTATTAAGGAAGAAATTAGCAAGTTTGCAGTCAGATGAAATCTCTTCTCCGCCTTCAATCGTCTCCATCTTTCAAATCCTCGTTTCGTTTTGGCTTCGTCATGAGTAAAATGAGAATCGCAACGATGCCTTTTAGATATACTAAGGCTTGACATGTTTAGTAACTTTACCAGTGGCAGAACCCAGACAAAGGTGGTGGTGCGAAACTGGCAACCTTGATGTGTTACACTCACAGACTTTTTAATAAGTCAAACAGTGGAGGGCGGGGCATCAAAAAAAAAACAATAACAATATTTCGGGGCTGTTCCTCTAATTTTGAAATGAGCATATCCCGGCTGAACTACCATTATCAGTTATTAAGGTATTAAACAAAACATGATTTATTAATGCCTTTGGACATATCAGGGCCATTTAATGATGACTTTAAGTGAAATTGTTAAATATGGCACCTTTTAATGATTTTAAATGAACTAATAACAAAAGTCCGTGCAAAACTTGAAGAGCAAACAGGAGGGACCTTTGTGAATATGCTATCATCCTCATGTCCAAAAACAGCTGTATATGTGCAAGTATAATATTTTAACGTCTGCAGAAACATTTGCAAACAAGCATATTGTTACTTGGAAACATCTGTCGGCATGCTGACACCATTCAGTGGGTACTTAACTGATTGACTCCTCCTCTTAATACCAACACTATCCAGACACAATGATACTGTCACGGCCCAGTAGTCGTGGGATGTGTTGGGTGGCTGCGTGGAGAACACACTTAAAGCTTGTTTATTTATGCCGGCGGGGTTGCTACTGAAACTAACAACATTGTGCATGGACCACTTTCTCACCATCCTCCTAGCGTTGGGGTAGACGTCACAATTAGGGTGAACTTTTTCGCTTCCATTTCGATGTTGGACCCTTGAGTATTGGCTGATGCCGAAGTTGAGCCGATACAAAATCAGCAACAACCATACATTCTTTCAGTGTAGATGTCTGATCAAGTGAAATTAGTCGAACAGAGAACAACGGCAGGTATGAAAACACTAACATATTTATTAATAACTCAATGGAATGGACTTATGTTGTCTTGTATGGACGTTAATTTGTGTCTTTATTACAAAAGCTTTTTTTGGACACTATCTGAATGTTTTACGTTTAAATTTTGTGAACTAAATTTTTTATTTACATCAATTGATGCTGACAGTTTAATTGAAAAATATGTTTTAAAAATTATTACAAGTATTGTTTAAAAAATAGTGTATACAATTTAAGAGTTTAAAAATTGTGTTTTAAACATCACTGTTTAAAAATTCAATGTTTTCAAATTCAGTGTGTTAAAAGTTTAGTGTATAATAATAATTCAGGGTACAAAAAAATCAGTGTATAAAAATTCCGCGTAGAAAAAAATTGCTGCTTCAAAAAGCAACACTGACTTCCGGTAAATTAGGACTGAAGCAATTGATGCTGTCTCAGAACCAGCCTAAGGTCTCAAGTTTTAAGCATTTTGAAATAGAGAATTTTTCAGCACTGAATTTTTAAACACCTACATTTTAAACACCGAATTTTCCTACACTGAATTTTTATATAGTGAATTTTTAAACACTGAAATTTCAAACAGGGAATGTTCAAAGACGGAAATTTTAAATACACACATTTTGCTAACATCATTTTTTTCTATGAAATTGTCAGCATAATTAGATTTTTTTTTTAATTCTGTTGACAAAATTTAAATGCAAAATATTTAGTGTCAAAGGTTTTCGTGCTAAAGACAAATTAATGTCTACACTCTTTAAGTTGAAGTGGGGTGGTAATTGTTATTTTAATGACACTTAGCAATCACAATTATTGAGTAAACTGAGCTCATGATGCAGTAACTTGAATGATGCGGACACGTTTGTTCCTGGATACCTGCTGATATGCTTCTGCCTTGGATAATTTGTATGTGTAAGTAATATAAAACTACAAATATTTGATACTAGTTTAGATTGACACGTACGGTAAATTAAAAACACTTCTTACATACTACATGTCTAGTTTGTGTGCTATTGTGTGCTTAGCTGCTGTGTAGCTGCTGGATCCTAGTAGCATATAACCAAACATGTTTATGGTTTGTAAATGACTTGCTTAAAATACAAGAAAAGACCAACCTTTTGTGCTAAATGGAAGACATTAAGACGTAAACTGGCTGTCCAGCTTTGCAGAAGTAAACACGCTGCAGGACTGCTTGTACCAGAGCTTATATTGGACAATTAACATGCTTTTTTTAATTGATGTCAGACCAATATCGAATCTGGACACCCCTAATTACAATACAAACAATCAATATAAGCGCAATGTGGCATAGGATATCATTACACAGAGAGAGCCATTTACATATTAGGAATTTTTACTCTTATTACTAAAGCAAGAAACATTGTGAGCCCTTAATCAATTGATTATATCGCTGATGTGCATGATTTTTGCTCTTTGTCACTGCAGGCGTATTCGATAATGTAACTCCTTTCGATCACTGGCGGAAGCTGCTTGTAAATGTGGCACTGCACCAAATGTAACAATCTTTTTTTATTAACGTGACAGAAGCGTTACCATATAATCATAATAATACAATACTTCTCACCAGAGATGCTGACTATTTATAAACAAAATCCACTCTCCTTTCCTGAGGGCTACCGACCATTCGTGGAGTGTTTTTTCTCCTATCCCCAAATCAGAGCAATGGTTCTGGGGGTACTTGTAGGTATGACAAGGGGTATGTGAGATTTTTTTTAAAATATTCTAAAAATAGCAACAATTCAAAATCTTTATAATTATATTTATTGAATAATACTTCAACAAAATATAAACTGTGAAAAGAAATGCAACAATGTAAAATTCAGTGTTGACAGCTAGATTTTTTGTGGACATGTTCCATAAATATTGATGTTAAATATTTCTTTTTTTGTGAAGAAATGTTTAGAATTAAAGGCCTAATGAAATGAGATTTTCTTATTTAAACGGGGATAGCAGGTCCATTCTATGTGTCATTGTTGATCATTTTGCGATATTGCCATATTTTTGCTGAACTGATTTAGTAGAGAACATCCACGATAAAGTTCGCAACTTTTAGTGCTGATAAAAAAGCCTTGCCTGTATCGGAAGTCGCACACGATGACGTCAGAAGTGTGAGGGCTCCTCACGTCCTAACATTGTTTATAATGGGAAACTCCAGCGGCAAGAGCGATTCAGACCAAGAAAATGTCCCCATTAATTTGAGCGAAGATGAAATATTGGTGGATGATGATATTGATAGCGAAGGACTAGAAAAAAAAAAGGCGATTGCATTGGGATGAATTCAGATGTTTTTAGACACATTTACTAGGATAATTCTGGGGAATCCCTTATCTTTATATTGTGTTGCTACTGTTTTAGTGAGATTAAATAGTACCTGATAGTCAGAGGGGTGTGTCCACTGGTTTCTTGACGCCAGTCTCTGAGGGAAGTCGATGGCAGCTGCATGGACGGCGCAAGCTCAGCTGATCTCCGGTAAGAGGCGACTTTTTACCACAATTTTCTCACCGAAACCTGCCGGTTGACAAGTGGTCGGGAACCATGTTCGCTTGTCCGCTCTGATCCATAGTAAAGCTTCACCTCCGGGAGTTTTAAACAAGGAAACACCGTGTTTTTGTGGCTAAAGGCTAAAGCATGGGTGTCAAACTATTGGGAGCGTGCCTTAAAGGCACTGCCTTTAGCGTCCTCTACAACATGCCGTCACGTCCTCTTTTCCTCCATATAAACAGCGTGCTGTCCAAGTCACATAATATATGCGGCTTTCACACACACATACTTGGTCAACAGCCTTTCAGGTCACACTGAGGGTGGCCGTATAAACAACTTTAACATTGTTACAAATACGCGCCATAATGTGAACCCACACCAAACAAGAATGACAAAACACATTTCGGGAGAACACCCGCACCGTAACACAACATAAACACAACAGAACAAATACCCAGGACCCTTTTGCAGCACTAACTCTTCCGGAATGCTACAATTTACAACCCCCGCTACCACCAAACCCCGCCCACCTAATTTCTATTTTATTTTCGAATTTATTAGCCTGCGGAAAAAGTTAATGTTGATATTTGACACAGAAGGCTGCAAATAGAAAAGAGGCATTAATTTTTTTAATTACGTTTTATTTAATATACCACTGATGTTTTTACGTTTGTTTTTTGAAAGTTAATTTTACACTATTACGTTATATAAGCTCTGCCTGTTCCATGGGAGGAAGTCCGTGTACCCGGAGGGAACCGACGCAGTCACTGGGAGAACATGCAAACTTCACACAGAAAGATCCTAACCCCAGGATTGAACTCAGGATTACTCAGGACCTTCGTAATGTGAGGCAGATGCACTAACCCCTGTTCCACCGTGCTTTCCAATTTAAGCCTTGCTTGTTCAATATTCATTGCAAAACTTGTTTGGGTCCCTATTAAAAGGTTAATTTGTTAAACATTGGCCCGCGGCTTTGTTCAGTTTTAAATTTTGGCCCACTCTGTATTTGAGTTTGACACCCCTGGGCTAAAGCTTCCCACCTTCATCTTTCTACTGTGACTTCTCCATTATTAATTGAACAAATTGCAAAAGATTCAGCAACTCAGATGTCCAGAAAACTGTTTAATTGCGCGATGAAAAGAGATGACTTTTTGCCGCAAATGGTGCTGCGCTAATATGTGCTCTGCAACCCGGGATGTCGCGCGCATGCGTCATCATTCCGCGACGTTTTCAACAAGAAACTCCGCGGGAAATTTAAAATGGTAATTTAGTAAACTAAACCGGCCGTATTGGCATGTGTTGCAATGTTAATATTTCATCATTGATGTATAAACTATCAGACTGTGTGGTCGGTAGTAGTGGGTTTCAGTAGGCCTTTAAATTTATGAATCCAGATGGATCTCTTTTACAATCCCCAAAGAGGGCACTTTAAGTGGATGATTACTTCTATGTGCAGAAATCTTTATTTATATTTGAATCAATTGTTTATTTTTCAATAAGTTTTTAGTTATTTTTATATATTTTTTTCCAGATAGTTCAAGAGAGACCACTACAAATGAGCAATATGTTTACACTGTTATACAATATAATAATCAGAAACTGATGACATAGTGCTGTATTTTACTTCATCTCTTATTTTCAACCAAAAATGCTTTGCTCTGATTAGGGGGTACTTGAATTAAAGAAATGTTCACACGGGGTACATCACTGAAAAATGTCTGAGAACCACTGAATCAGAGGACAGAAAAATGCTGACGTAGGTGAATTTGAAATTTGATTGGTTATATAGTTTAAGTGAGACATGGGCCTGCACGGCTGATTCTGAAGGTTATGGGCAGATCAAACCCACATCTGTTTGGAAAAAAAATCTAATGTACACATTAGGGCTGTGAATCTTTGGGTGTCCCATGATTCGATTCAATATCGATTCTTGGGGTCACAATTCGATAAAATATAGATTTTTTTCCGATTCGATTCTCGATTCAAAAACCATTTTTTTTCCCGATTTAAAAGGATTCTGTATTCATTCAATACATAGGATTTCAGCAGGATCTACCCCAGTCTGCTGACATGCAAGCAGAGTAGTAGATTTTTGTAAACAACTTTTATAATTGTAAAGGACAATGTTTTATCAACTGATTGCAATAATGTAAATTTGTTTTAACTATTAAACGAACCAAAAATATGACTTATTTTATCTTTGTGAAAATATTGGACACAGTGTGTTGTCAAGCTTATGAGATGCGATGCAAGTGTAAGCCACTGTGACACTTTTTTTAATTTTTATAAATGTCTGATAATGTCAATGAGGGATTTTTAATCACTGCTATGCTGAAATTATAACTAATATTGATACTGTTGCCAGAACATCGATTGTTGTATTGAATTCGTAAGTGTGGTGTCCAATCAGTCACATTTTTTACTTTTTGGGGGGTGATTGTTGCAACCAAAAGTAGCTGAATTCACAGCAAGTTCTTCAGAAAGTTGCAATGTTTTTGAGGAGTTTTATTTTTATTTTTTCGATGACTGATGAAATTAATTTTATGAATTTCAATCAATCAATCAATGTTTACTTATATAGCCCTAAATCACTAGTGTCTCAAAGGGCTGCACAAACCACTACGACATCCTCGGTAGGCCCACATACGGGCAAGGAAAACTCACACCCAGTGGGACGTCGGTGACAATGATGACTATGAGAACCTTGGAGAGGAGGAAAGCAATGGATGTCGAGCGGGTCCAACATGATACTGTGAAAGTTCAATCCATAATGGATCCAACACAGTCGCGAGAGTCCAGTCCAAAGCGGATCCAACACAGCAGCGAGAGTCCCGTTCACAGTGGAGCCAGCAGGAAACCATCCCAAGCGGAGGCGGATCAGCAGCGCAGAGATGTCCCCAGCCGATACACAGGCAAGCAGTACATGGCCATCGGACCGGACCCCCTCCACAAGGGAGAGTGGGACATAGAAGAAAAAGAAAAGAAATGGCAGATCACCTGGTCTAAAATTTTGTTGTGATTATTAAGCTTTAAGCTTTAAGTGTTTAAGTGTTTAAGTGTTCCTTGTAAAATTGACCCTAAAATGCCCAAGATTTCCAAAAATACTGTATTGGTGTTTTGCTTGTTTTATACCACACAAACTTTAAAGTAGACACTAAATGGCAGTAAAAGCATATATTAAGAGCTTATTGTCAAATTACTGTGCTGTTTTATTTCATCCATCCATCCATCATCTTCCGCTTATCCGAGGTCGGGTCGCGGGGGCAGCAGCCTAAGCAGGGAACACCAGACTTCCCGGTCCCCAGGCACTTCGTCCAGCTCCTGCCGAGGGATCCCGAGGCGTTCCCGGGCCAGCCAGGAAACATAGTCTTCCCAACGTGTCCTGGGTCTTTCCTGTGGCCTGCTACCGGTCGGACGTGCTCTAAACACCTCCCTAGGGAGGCTTTCGGGTAGCATGATAACCAGATGCCCGAACCACCTCATCTGCCTCCTCTCGATGTGGAGGAGCAGCGGCTTTACTTTGAGCTCCTCCCGGATGGCAGAACTTCTCACCATATCTCTAAGGGAGAGCCCTGCCACCCGGCGGAGGAAACTAATTTCAGCCGCTTGTATCCGTGATCTTGTCTTCTTGGTCATAACCCAAAGTTCTTGACCATAAGTGAGGATGGGAACGTAGATCGACCGGTAAATTGAGGACTTTGCCTTCCGGCTCAACTCCTTCTTCACCACAACGGATAAATACAGCGTCTGCATTACTAAAGACGCCGCACCGATCCGCCTTGCGATCTCACGATCCACTCTTAATTCGTTATAACTAATAAAATAAATAATTCATTATAAATATGGAAAGAAACACCACCAAAGACTTCCTTCGTGTCTGCTGTCTGTTCTTTCATCCACAAACGCAAACATTATTTGTGTATGATTTACGCTTGAGGAGTATTTGTCAAGCTTAAACATTTATTTATGTTCAAGTACATTAACCCTTACACGTAAAGTACATGTGTGAACTGTTGAGAGCGATCTATCGATCTATGAATGAGAGACAATGAGAGATTGTCATCACACTTCAACATCTCTAACATTTAAATTTTGCACCTTGGCTAGGTCAGCATTGCTAAAGAAAACCTGTTTAATTGTCTTGCCCTGGATAAATAAAGTTTGACTACATATATAAACAGGACAGCACTGTGGAACAGGGGTTAGTGCATGTGCCTCACAATACGAAGGTCCGAAGTAGTCCTGGGTTCAATCCCGGGCTCGGTATCTTTCTGTGTGGCGTTTGCATGTCCTCCCCGTGACTGGGTGGGTTCCCTCCGGGTACTCCAGCTTCCTCCCACCTCCAAAGACATGCACCTGGGGATAGGTTGATTGGCAACACTAAATTGGCCCTGGTGTGTGAATGTGAGTGTGAATGTTGTCTGTCTATCTGTGTTGGCCCTGTGATGAGGTTGCAACTTGTCCAGGGTGTAACCCACCTTACGCCCGATTGTAGCTGAGATAGGCGTCAGCGCCCCCCGCGACCCCGAAGGGAATAAGCGGTAGAAAATGGATGGATGGATGGACTATATAAATACATGTCAACTTGGCAGTAAATGTGTTCACTACATTAGCCAGATGACTTTGCGCTTTAGACCTGAACATAAAGAAGTAGAGATGTCCGATAATAGCTTTTTTTCCCGATATTCAATATTTCGGTATTGTCCAACTCTTAATTACCGATTCTGATATCAACCGATACCGATATATACACTAGTGGAATTAACACATTATTATGCCTAATTTTGTTGTGATGCCCCGCTGGATGCATTAAACCATGTAACAAGGTTTTCCAAAATAAGAGAACAACTTCAACTAAATTTATGGAAAAAAGTGCCAACATGGCATTGCCATACTTATTATTGAAGTCACAAAGTGCATTATTTTTTTTTTAACACGCCTCAAAACATCAGCTTGGAATTTGGGTTCTGCTCTCCTTGAGCGAGCAAGAGGAGGTTGAGGTGAGTGGGGTAGGGGGGCGGGGTTGAGGCGTGGGGGGTTAGGGGGTAACGGGGGTTTATATTGTAGCGTCCCGGAAGAGGTAGTGCTGCAAGGGTTTCTGGGTGTTTGTTCTGTTGTGTGTATGTTGTGTAACGGTGCGGATGTTTGTCCAAAAATGTGTTTGTCATTCTTGTTTGTTGTAAGTTCAGAGTGTGGCGCATATTTGTAACAGTGTTAAAGTTGTTTGTACGGCCACCCTCAGTGTGTCCTGTATGGCTGTTGATCAAGTATGCCTTGCATTCACTTGTGTGTGTGAAAAGCCTTAAATATTATGTGATTGGGCTATGCAAATGCAGTGCCTTCAAGGAACGCCTCCAATATTGCTGTCTGGGTGGAAATCGGGAGAAGTTCGGGAGAATGGTTACCCCGGGAGATTTCCGGGAGTGGCAGTGAAATTCGGGAGTCTCCCGGGAAAATCGGGAGGGTTGGCAAGTATGACTGGGGGGCTGCTCTGTACTTCTCCCGACATTCGTGTACCACTCCGTACAGAGGCGTTTTAAAAAGTCATAAATTTTACTTTTTGAAACCGATACCGATAATTTCCGATATTACATTTTAAAGCATAATATCGGCAGTCCGATATTATCGGACATCTCTAATAAGAGGGTCTAAACTACGTAAAATTGTGTCGTGTGATCAATAGGAGTTTCTTACAAAGGAAACCAACATACATCTTGATTAGACAGTTTGCGTTTAAGCGCCGGTCAGGAAATACATTTGATTGGTAAAAATAATAATAGTTTGCGAAAATGTGCATGAAAGTCGCAGGAATTGAACAAAGTTGTGAGGCTGCATATAATTTGCTGGAAAAGGTTGAAATGAACATGAATCGGTGCTTTATCGACATTCCAGAAGTAACTGACAAAATCTGTGCAACACAGTGGAACGTTTCAATAAAAGCAACAGAAAAAGCACAGCAACACAGTGGAGGACAACCTACATGTCGTGTTCTTTCTTCTCAGCATGGAGCGCTTTCTTACAAGCTTGGAGAAAAGCCATGTTTTGTGTGTTGTTTGTATTCCTTCCCTGTTGTTGCACAAAGTAGATGATTCTCAGGTGACTTCACCCTTTAACTGTGCGGCTCTGACTGTGTGGAGCTAAAAGTGGTCCCTTTGGCCCAATTTTATTTGATGGAAACACAAACTGCACCCAGTAAAGCTGAATAGAATTGCATGGTAGAAAAATGTGTGTGAGGTGACCTGTCACCTTTATTGATGATCAAATGGTATGAGAATGATTGACGTATTTAGGGGCCCACAATGAATGTTGGAAAGATAATTATCGGGCAAATATGAGGAATTATGTCATCACACAAATAAATCCGATATCAGTAGAAAATAGCATCGATAAAAAAATAAAAAAATAAAAGTTTGCAAATGCAAATTTTCCTGAAATTTTGGAAACGACTGTACTTGGATCACCTCCCGAACAGTGATTTGTAAGGAATATACTTAAATTAAGTTTTGTTGAGTTTGTTATTTTGTACAGAACACATCAAAATAAATTCGAGTTTGATTTAAAAAAATATATATTAAAAAAAACAAATTGTTTTGTAAAAAAAGAAAAAAAAAATCTTACAAAGGTACATGGTAAAAATAAGATTCTGATTCGGCTCCCAGCTGATTTTTCAACCCAATGTGGCCAAAGATTGGGCACCCCTGTTTTGAAGTCTTATATCAATACTGTAACAGTACAGTGGGAGAAGTAGACGGGATGGTTTTGATTGATTGATCGAAACTTTTATTAGTAAATTGCACAGTACAGTACATATCCCGTGCAATTGACCACTAAATGGTAACACCCGAATAAGTTTTTCAACTTGTTTAAGTCGGGGTCCACGTTAATCAATTCATGGTACAAATATATACTATCAGCTTAATACAATCATCACACAAGTTCATCATCAGAGTATAAACTCTGAATTATTTACATTATTTACAACGGAGGCAGGGAAGTGGTTAGCTTGCAGTGTGTTTATTGAACTATCCATCCATTTTCTACCACTTATTCTCTTTTGGGTTCGCGGGGGGCGCTGGCGCCTATCTCAGCTACAATCAGGCGGAAGACGGTGTACACCCTGGACAAGTCGCCACCTCATCGCAGGGCCAACATAGATGGACAGACAACATTCACACTCACATTTACACACTAGGGCCAATTTAGTGTTGCCAATCAACCTATACCCAGGTGCATGTCTTTGGAAGTGGGAGGAAGCCGGAGTACCCGGAGGGAACCCACGCATTCACGGGGAGAACATGCAAACTCTACACAGAAAGACCCCGAGCCTGGGATTGAACCCAAGACTGCAGGACTTTCGTATTGTGAGGCAGTCGCACTAACCCCTCTGCCATCGTGAAGCCTGTTTATTGAAATATATATGTATTTAAATCAAGTGTGTGATTAAACCAAATGTATACAGTGTGACTATATGTAGCGATTATATGAGTGTTACCAGGTGGTGTTGAAGGTGCGTGTTGAGATCGGTGCGGAAGTCCAGAAGCGACGAGGCAGGCTCGGAGGTCCAGGGACAGGCAGGAGGTCAGTGGCTGGAACGAGGGGTCGTTGTTCGAGGACAGACGTGAGGTCCAGATCCAGGAAGGCAGCAGAGAGTCTACAGGGGATCCATGGAGACGAGACACACAGTTCAAAACCAGAGGATAATGACGGGTTGCTGGATGACGACACAGGACAAGACACGATGAGCACAACGGAGGGGAAACACAAAGAGCGAGGAAGCTCTGTACAAGTACAAGTAGCTATGTTCTGGCACTGGAACGCAGGACACGCTGGCTTATGAAGACAGGAGTCTCATCAGCGTCAAGTGTGTTGATAGCAGAGTAAGGCACGGCTGCAGCAGGAGAGGAGCGCCCGTGGTCGTGTCCGAGGTGCGCTCAGCGGAGCGCATAGCAGAGTGAGAGGCAGCAGGTGTTTGAATGGTAACAAACACTGAATATTACACTAGTCTTCTTTTTACGGATCTCGGCTCTTTCTCAGCAGTAAAAAGAGCAATAAATGAGATGTATACAAAAGACAATTGACAAATTGTGACAGTTATTGTGAAAATTGTAATTTTTTTATCAGGTTATCAGGATGACTCGCCTGCTGTTTCTTCAAGTTCGTTGTGTTTTTAGCTCTGATCATTGCTCGACAGAGTGTATTATTCTCCAGATCAGGGGTGCCCATTGCGTCGATTGTAAACTCCCGGTCGATCGTGGAGGGTGTGTCCGTAGACCGCCAGCTAAAATAGACTTAAAAATTAGAGATCATCGATCTTCACCAAGTCTTCACTTGATTGACATTTACGGCACCCGAGGGTCTTGTGAGATGATGCTGGCTGATTCCAGCTCATTATTAAGAAAAAAAATGACCGATAGGAATACGAGAAATACTTATTATTTCAACAGACTGCACCGTACATGCCGGCAAAACTCTAGAGACCGACTGCACAGTTCCTGTCTTCACAATAAAAGCCCTGCTTCATCCTGCCTGCGCTAACAAAATAAGAGTTTCAGAAAGCCAGCAAGCTATGGATTTTGCCGCCAATGTATTTCTTGTAAAGTGTATAAACACAAGTATGGAAGCTGGACAAATAAGATACCAAAGAACAACCACTTTCATGTGGTATTGGACAGAGAGAATGACTTTTTTTCTCCTTCATTTGAAAATGTGGAGGTTATCAGCACTACTGTCTGATTACAATCAATGCAAGTCATCAGAATCATCGTAATACGCAAAGTTGGGTAGAGTAGCCAGAAATTGTACTCAAGTAAGAGTACTGTTACTTTAGAGATGTATTACTCAAGTAAAAGTAAGGAGTAGTCATCCAAATAATTACTTGAGTAAAAGTAAAAAGTATGTTGTGAAAAAACTACTCAAGTACTGAGTAACTGATGAGTAACCTGTTTGTATAATGATTACGGCAACAAATAATGCACAAAACATAAAAAATAGCAACGAGCAAATTCAGAGCCAGGAATATCTCTTAAGCAACTAAAACAATAATATATATTAAATAATAGTACATTAGAATAAAAAAATTAAGGCACATTGAGCCACAATAACTTAACAGCACCATAGGCTCAGTAGGCATTGATTGAAACTTGTATTAGTAGATTGCACAGTACATATTCCATACAATTGACCACTAAATGGTAACACCCCAATAAGTTTTTCAGCGTTAATCAATTACTTAATAAATGACCAAGTTGAGGTGATCTACCATACATACATATACATACACACACATATCATATATATATATATATGTATATATATATATATATATATACACAGTATATAATATAATTTATATGTGTCTATTTTGCCATTTTTGTTGACATGTTAAAGGTGTTTTAATGAATATACATGCATGTTTAACATATAGATTCCTATCTTTCATGAGGACAAGAATATAAGTTGGTGTATTACCTGATTCTGATGACTTGCATTGATTGGAATCAGACAGTAGTGCTGATAACGTCCACGTTTTCAAATGGAGGAGAAAAAAAAGTCCTCCTTTCTGTCTAATACCACATGAAAGTCGTTGGTTTTGGGCATCTTATTTGTCCAGCTTCCATATTCGTTTTTATACACTTTACAAGAAATACATTGACGGCAAACTCCGTCGCTTGCTAGCTTGTTTGCTCTGGCTTTCGGAGACTCTTATTTTGTTAACGCAGGCGCTATGGAGCGGCACTTTTATTGTGAAGACAGGAACTGTGCGATCAGTCTTTAGACTTTTGACGGGAAGTACGGTTGAAATAAAAAGTGTCTTTTTTCCTTTACACTATTGATTGATTGAAACTTGTATTAGTAGATTGTACAGTGCAGTACATATTCTGTACAATTGACCACTAAATGGTAACACCCCAATAAGTTTTTCAGCTTGTTTGAGTCGGGTTTTACGTGTGACGGTCATGTGACCGCCTTGCTCTGTTTGATTGGTCCAACGTCACCCGTAACTGCATGTGATTGGGGAAACGCAGGCAAGCGTATATCCTACTTTGAAATACCAAAACAAACATTAATAAATTGATTAAAAAAAAGTAGCGAGTAGCGAGCTGAATGTAGATAAATGGAGCGGAGTAAAAGTAGCGTTTCTTTTCTATAAATATACTCAAGTAAAAGTATATTGCATAAAAACTACTCTAAGAAGTACAATGTATCCCAAAAGTTACTCAAGTAGATGTAACGGAGTAAATGTAGCGCGTTACTACCCACCTCTGGTAATACGCCAATTTATATTCTTGTCTTCATGAAAGAAAGGAATCTGTATGTCTTAAACATGCTTGTGTTATCATTAAACACCTTTAACTTGTTAACAAACAATGTCTCTTTCATAGATAAACATTGATTGATTGATTGATGAATATAAATTATCGAAATGAATGAGGTAAATCCCTTTGACTTGCTCAATTGAAAAGTAGCTCGCCTGCTGAAAAAGTGTGTGCACCTCTGGTGTAGATATCAGGTGTGTCAAAATAAAAAATCAATTTTCAGATTAATCAAAATTCTTATTTGGAACGATTCTTAACTCTGACCTGTCCGCCCACTCCGGCAAATCATATTGTAGATGCCCATATTTGCTAAGTTGGATATTTGTCTTTTTGCCTTATTTGTATTTGACTTTATTAAATGTTTGGGAAGCATTTTATTGAACAGAGCCAGTTTTCTTTTGAGTAATATATAAATTCTTCAGAGCTGTATATCTATTTTATGGAGGATTGTAGTTAAAGTACACACACACACTAGGCGTGGTGAAATTACCCTCTGAATTAAACCCATCTCCTTGTTTTACCTTCTGGAAGGTAAGGGCAGCAGTGAGCAGCAGCGGTGGCCGCGCTCGGCAGTCATTTTGGTGATTCAACCCCCAATTCCAACCCTTGATGCTGAGTGCCAAGCAGGGAGGTGATTGGTCGCATCCTTATAGTCTTTGGTATGACTCAAGACCTACCGATCTTTAGGCGGATTCTCTAAACAGAAGGCCACTGAGCAGGCTTTAATTATAAAACTAGCATTCAATTTTTTGGGGAAAAATATAGATTTTGAACCAAGAATGGTTTCGAATTGACAACCGATTCTAAATCGAATCGAGTGGGGCCAAAGGATTCGCAGCCCTCTTAGATATGTCAACTCGTCGCTTTCTCCCAGGTCTGTGACATACAGAAGTGCTTTGTAGTCGAAACTACATAAGCGCAAACTCACAAAGACAGACGTTCTGCTTGGATCTCACATACAGCCGGTACATCTGTGATCAGATATTTTTCTAAATCTTTTTCTACCACCTACAAAACCAAGAAACATGATTGCATTTCATTTTCCTAAATTTTTTTCGGCTTGTTTTTTTTTATCAATATCAGGTCTGAAGGCCCCGAATTCTATTAGTTTGAAAGCAAACAGTCAAGCAGGAAATGCAGCCGTTTCTGTAAGTCATGTGGTACATCACTCATTCTGTACACACACACAGACACAGTTTTAGGGCACATTAAAAAAAGATTAGGCTTAGCAATCAAGTTACGGTTGTCATAGTGATGCCAAGCCAAAATTGTCATTAGTGGATTCTGCAGTTGGATTTAATGGGGATAAGCTACACTGTATGTTATCTGCATGGTTTATCATTTTATTTTGAGATAACATGATTCTACAGTACATGCAGATAATCTTTGTCTGCATGTATTTATACACACTAGACTTGTATTTATACTCAATGGTTTATGGTGAAAAGGATTTTAGAACCATCACACATTGTGTCCATCCCAGTATATTCCTTCAACCTAAACGGCGTCAAGTAACTATGACAAAGATGTATGCACTGCTATAACCCCACCCCTAAGACTCTTCGGATAACTCCTTCGATTGCAGCAGTTCTTAACAATATCTGCTGAAATATAAATATGTATTTGTATATGTCAGTCTCTTCCCACTCAGGGCCCTGATTTTTGGACCTTGGAGTCATCTTGGAGTTCTCAGAGGGAAAGTTATCAGCGCAGAGTGAAATAATGTGTGTGAATATCAACTAGTGTGTTCAGCTGTGTATTTCAAAAAATACACACAACTTGAAATTCACCACACACACAAAGCACATGACACACTTATTTTGCTTTCTGAACTCTTCTTAAGATTGACATAACGCTGTGCGACTCAAAGCTAAGTCTTGCTGATTCCTGTAATCTATGAGTCGTAACAAGCAACCACCACACACTGTTTCCTATATGTTCATTTATTTGCATATTGCATTTGGAAAAACACCACAAATACATCTGGAATGCCACAGATACATTTTGAAATAAAACAAAAACATTAGGAATGCGAAACAAATGATTTTAAATGACACAAATAAATTTTGTGTCATGACTTGGACTTTGGTGAGGTTTGTTTTACCGTGGTGCAGAGCGACTGGACCGGACACGACGTGAAGGTAATGACATATTTCAATTTTAACACTCAAAAGTACTACAAAAACAAAGGGCGCACACAAGGCGGGGAACAAACTTAACGTAGGAACAAAACTAACACCTAACTAAACAGACTAAGGACATGAAACAAAACTACACTTACTGTGATGCGAAAAGCATGAAACTATGGGAGGAAGTGAGCAGTCAGGACTGTGGAGAGGGTGATATCGCCAGGTTGACTGCCTGGCAACTATAGGCTTAAATTGTGGTGCAGTGGTTTACAGGTGCGTGAGTCCAAACAAATCAGGTGCGTGAGTTTGGAACACATAAAAGGTGAAACTAATGAGTTGTCATGGTGACAAAACTAACAAGAGTGCACAATACATTCAAAACCAAACAGAACGTGACTACAAAACAAGACATTTTGAAGGCCACAAAAAAATTGAAATCGCACAAATATATTTGGTCCACCCCAGGTCACGACTTGAAACAGCTTGCCCATCATACAGACTGGTACCTCTACAGAAATCATCTGTGAACACCTGATATCCTCTCCATGCAGGCGACTGGAAACAGAGCAGAATAGCGACAGATCAACTGGTCTTAAAGTTGAGTGTGACACTATATTTGCATATGATGTCACCAAGCGGCAGTGACAGATGCTGTAAAGCAGTGGCCCCCAACCACCGGTACGGGTACCGGTCTGTGACATCTTCGCTACCGGGCTGCAGAGAAACATTAATTTGTAAAAGACTGCATTTTCTCCAACTTAACTTTGTCCTGTCCCACTAAACCAGGGTGTGGAGAGACGCAGCCGGCGGGCCGATAGCGGGCTGAGAGGAGCGGTCCTGACAAAGATGGAGGCCAGGAGGCAGGGCATTCAGCAGAGAGGAGAGGTGTGACTCACTCGGAGCGGCACGGCAGCAGCAATCCGAGTCAGGTGCGTACACCACACACCTGTGCTAAATCCCTACATCTTGTGCGGCAGCTCAAAAAGGGCGAGGGATGAACGATCGTGGCAGACGCAGGAGAAGGAACCCCCTGACGACATCGACCACGACCACGACGGACGAGACCCGGAAGACGATGAGCCCCCGCAATAGACGCAAACCCCGTACACCAACAGGTGCACTGCGACCGCAAGCAGGAAGCGCCCGCGCACTGAAAAGTGGTGCCACAGACAGGCAAGAAAACTTGATGTGTATTGAAATAATAAACTCAAGTCAAACCTGCTACGATGCGTCATGTATCAGATGTCACCGCAACCCACATACGGATGGCAGAAATTTGCTTATGAATTTAAATATTTTTTTAAACATTTCTTACGTAAGGAGTAAAAAAAATGTGCGTATATTTTACGGAAAAAAAGTTGCCGGACTTTTACTGTAAAATATGGTGTTTTTTTTAATTATTATTAGTATTATTTTGAGGCACACGCACTAACCCCTGTTCCGCGTGGTGCCGATTTTTACAACATATTATTGTAAATAGAAATACAATACCGCTGTTTAATTTTATTTTGGCAACTCAGCTGAAAGTTTTTACCAGAATAAAATGCGGTACCATAAAATTGTGGATTTTACAGTAAAAAAAAAAGAAAAACTGACAGTTCAGTCGACATAATTTTACTGTAAAAAACAAACATTGGTAGTTATTTTTTAAACTTACAGTAAAATGTTGTAAAAAAAAAAAAACCTCCCTAAATTTTCCAGCAAAAAAAATTGGTCATTTTTATAGTGTAAAATTTGATGGATAACTTGCTTCGAAATCATAAGTTAAGCAGATATTTAAGTATCTATTTGGATTGTGACCAACAAAGTTAGATAATATAATATTTGTTGCAATATTGGAAACAATTTTTTTCCCTGTCAAACTACAAAATAACCCTAATACCTTTAGTACGAAAGTAAAGTTTTATTGACACATACTATTTCCAGGCTTTTGCGGGCCATATAGAATTAGATTAGAGATAGATTAGATAGTACTTTATTTATTCCTTCAGGAGAGTTCCTTCAGGAAAATGAACATTTTCAGCACAATCCCATTTAAGATCAGACAAACATTACAGGAGGTGGAGGGCCGGATCTGGCCCGCGGGCCTTGAGTTTGACACCTGTGCACTAGACACACCAATGAGCTTGTTTATAGATGTACAATAAAACTCCTCATAAGAAGTTGCATTTGGTTATAACTTTGTGACATGATACAATGCACATTAATGGACATACCAAATACAAACGCGATAGTTTGTAGCCAAAGGCTGATTTCCATCTGCATCTCATTGCAAAGAAACAAGCCCATGGCTCCCACTAATTCAGCGTTATAGCGAGTTTTAATTTTCATGCACTTAATTTTGCTTAATTTATCTGGAAAAGTGGAAAGCCGGTCCCTGAAAATAATGCCTACATTAAACTGGTCCGTCGTGCAAAAAAAGGTTGGGGTCCACTGTTGTAAAGTACAGGGCCAGGAACCGAACCTTGTGGAACTCGACAAGTGACCTTAACGCTTGTGTAATGTTCATATTGTTGTTACTCAGCCAGCGTTTGTGGGTCTGATGGTCCCGTTGCATTTTGTGGCTTTTAATGCCTCACAATCAAACACTTTTATGTTAACATACTGAACAGATGTTTACCTCATCCAAATAAACGTCTGTTCACTATGTTAACATAAAAGTGTTTGATTGTGAGTAGCAACAATATGAACGTTGCGCAGAAAATTTCTCCGCCAGTTTCTGAATCCCACAGGGGATTCTTCTTTTGTGTTTCTGCACCTGGGGTTCCCACACAAGGTTGCAACTTGTTTGTCAACATTGTCTGCTCTCATTTTCTTGCACATTTGACCCTCTGATGTTCTGTGTACCTACACTCCTCCTGCCTACGCCAGCTGTGTGTGCGTGTGTGTGTGTGTGTGTGTGTGTGTGTGTGTGTGTGTGTGTGCGTGTGGTACACAAAACATAATTTTTCACACTTGTATTAGTCAGTTTTAAAAAATAAGGGTTTTTAAGCCTTTTTTAATAGCATCCACAGTCTGTGGTGCCCTCAGGTGGTCAGGGAGAGCGTTCCACAGACTGAAAACGGCGGAGCAGCAAGCCCGGTTTCCCATTGTTCATAGGTTTGTCCTCGGAGGTTGGAGGAGGTTAGCCTGTCCGGAGCGGAGGTGTCGTGTGGAGGATGGTGTTCCATCCATCTGTTTTCTACCGCTTGTCCCTTTCTGTTTTGTTGAGCGTGCATTACATGGCTGGTAACTGTTACTAGGTACATAGTGGGTGGGTGGTTGCGTGTGGTACACAGAACATCAATTTCCACACTTCTATTAGCCCCCGGTCCAGTGGACCCGGACATCTTATATGTAATAGAAATGTGAAGGGGGGTGTATGGTGTGTGTTCATTAAATATGTATTCTTATATATGTTCTTCACAGAAAATGAGCCAAAGTCAGTGAGTCTCAGTTTGAAAAATTAATTAATTGTATCATTTTTCTTTTGATAAAAAATGAAAACGGGTCCCACAGACCCGAACACCACACAAGGGTTAAAATACTGTGTATCCTTTTAGTGAGATGAGAGCTCAATCAGAAAAATATACCGATACGTGATTATGATACGCATGGCAGCGATATATGAATTGCGATATAGACTTTAAACAGTGTCGCCGCTCCCTATAATGTTTCAGGAGTCTGCAGTATCTTCAGGGAGCTTTTATTTCCCTTCCTCGGCGTGTTATTTGGTTAGTAGCACACAAACCCTGCTTGTCATCCATTTCTCACCAGCGTTGACACTCATCCAGGAAGACGCTTTGGCCCCCACAAATTGAATTGGGAACATTAATATTCCACAAAGGGCCTTTTAGACTGTAAAACAAAGCGAGACATATAATATTCTGTCAGCATATGCTCTGGGACTCCTCCATCTGTGTAACGACAACACCTCCAGTGCCCTCGGAAAGGTTTTTGGAACCGACTCAGTGTGTATCGTATGCATGTAAGTGACCCGTGTGTGTGTGTGTCACATGCGTACACACCCGTAGTACATGCAAATCCTGCCCTTTCATCAGCACGCCAGGTGAAACATGGAGTACAACAAGACCCTGGCTGGGGTCATCTGCATGCATCTGCGGCTGTTTCTGCTATTATTTATCCTCCGCGTTCTATTACCCTATTAGCTAATTCCCCGGAGGCACCTTATCTGTACTGCCATCTGCTGGCACCGTATTCCAACTGATTAATGAACAAACAAGGCTTAAAAAAGAGCAGGCTCTCATTAAAACTCATTTTAGAGGACAAGCACAGGCCTGAGTGCCAAAATTCCTTTTTGTTAATCAAACTGACTTCCCTTCACGCGCTTTCCTCCCTTCTCCACTGATAAGTTCCAAGGCACAAGCTGAGGAGGAGAAGATGCTCGGATGAGATGTCTTACTGAAATAAAGGCCCACGAGGGGAACGTAGGAGGAGACAAAAGACTTGAGGGAAATATGAGACATGCACCTGCACCGCAACGAGGATGTAGGCTGGAACTGAAGCACAAGACCATTAAGGACGAGTTATTACCCGCATGGGAGTTATTGGCTTTGGGATTTTTTTATGGGCCTCGTGATGGTTGGAAATTGGCAGGAGATCCAACACACTTGTAGCATTAATGGAACGCTGTTGAGAACAAGATGCTGTAAGAAGTACTTCACATACCTGACTGTGTATGCAAATGAAAGTATATAAGTGGGGTCAAGGGGTCTAACCCTGCTTTTTTCCGGGCTTTTTTGCTCCCGGTTTCATTTAAAATTGTCAAAAGTTGATGCAAAAAAATACATGCACAACTACTTTTTCCAGGAACGTCAGTACAGAATAATGTACGACACTTTTTCCACTGCAGGGGGTGTCAATTCCCGGCTTGTGCGCGCAGAGTCTGCATCGAAAAAAACACAGAGGGCCTCATGTGTAACAATTTGTGTGGATTTCTTACTACAAATTTGTGTCATGGCCCGGGCGTATGTCAATGCGCATTCCTCAATGAGCGCACCTCGGGACACGCCCACGGCCACTCCTCTCCTCTACACGTCACTCCACCGGCAGCAAGCAGCTGCTTTTAATCTGCAATCAGCGCACCTGTCGATGATGATCTTTTTGGGCTTCTTAAGCAAGTGCAGACCTGCGTTCCGGGCCAGAACATAATCTTTTGTTGGTACCGTAAGTAATATCATAGCTCTATGCATCCTCTCATTCTCTATTTGTGTCCTGTCGTTCCTGCAGCAAATCCCCGTTCCTGCGTGGCGAGCTGTGCATCTTGTCTTTGTCGTTAGTCCTCTCTGGTTCTCTGGCTGTCCCCTTGGATCTCGACCTTTCGCATGGACACGGACCTTCTACGCCTCGCTTAGCCCCCGACTATATGCCTGCCCATGCAATACCTTCTTGCCTTGGCCCTGCAAATGTTGAACATTGCGGTAACACACTTAAAGTTAAAGTGCCAATGATTGTCACACACACACTAGGTGTGGCGAAATTATTTTCTGCATTTGACCCATCATGCTTGATCACCCCCTGGGAGGTGAGGGGAAAAGTGGGTGGCAGCAGTGGCCGCGCCCAGGAATTATTTTGGTGATTTAACACCCAATTCCAACCCTTGATGCTTAGTGCCAAGCAGGGAGGTAACGGGTCCCCTTTTTAAAGTCTTTGGTATGGCTCGGCGGGGGTTTGAACTCACAAGCTACCGATCTCAGGGCGGACACTCTAACCACTAAGCCTCTGAGTAGGTACACACTACAGCTAATCACACACATCGCCTCACATACTCACTTTTGGATCTAGTTCACACATGCCATTTCCTTGTTTAATATTGTTATTGTTCGATTATAATATATAGTGTTGATATACTAACCCCGTTTCCATATGAGTTGGGAAATTGTGTTAGATGTAAATATAAACGGAATACAATGATTTGCAAATCATTTTAAAACCCATATTCAGTTGAATATGCTGCAAAGACAAATAATCATTAACTTTAGAATTTGATGCCAGCAACACGTGACAAAGAAGTTGGGAAAGCTGGCAATAAATACTGATAAAGATGAGGAATGCTCATTAAACACTTATATGGAACATCCCACAGGTGTGCAGGCTAGTTGGGAACAGTTGGGTGCCATGATTGGGTATAAAAGCAGCTTCCATGAAATGCTAAATAACAAACAAGGATGGGGTGAAGGTCACCACTTTGTAAGCAAATTGTCGAACAGTTTTAGAACAACATTTCTCAACGAGCTACTGCAAGGAACTTAGGGATTTTACCATCTACGGTCCGTAAAATCATCAAAAAGTTCAGAGAATCTGGAGAAATCACTGCACCTAAGCGATGATATTACGGACTTCTGATCCCTCAGGCGGTACTGCATCAAAAACGAGACATCGGTGTGTAAAGGATATCACCACATGGGCTCGGGAACACTTCATAAAACCACTGTCAGTAACTACAGTTGGTCGCTACAGCTGAAAGTGCGAGTTAAAACTCTACTAAACAAAGACAAACCCATTTATCAACAATATCCTGAAACGCCACCGGCTTGACAGGGCCCAAGCTCACCTAAGATGGACTGATGCAAAGTGAAATGGTGTTCTGTGGTCTGACGAGTCCACATGTCCTCCAGAACAAAGAGGAAAATAACCATTCGGATTGTTATAGGCGCAAAGTTCAAAAGCCAGCATCTGTGATGGTATGGGGATGCATTAGTGGCCAAGGCATGGGTAACTTACACATCTGTGAAGGCACCAATAATGCTGAAAGGTCCATACAGGTTTTGGAGCGACATATACTGTATTGTCATACAAGCAACGTTATCATTACGCCTGTGCTCATTTCAGCAAGACAAGTGTTACAACAGCGTGGTTTCGTAAAAAAAGAGTGCGGGTACTTTCCTGGCCCGCCTGCAGTCCAGAGCTGTCTCCCATCGAAAATGTGTGGCGCATTATGATACAGACATGTATTTGTCTGTATCTTTAGATAAACAAGCTGTTGATATAAATGAAGTAGGCCGTATTCTTTAACAGTTATATGATATCTCGTTTCCATATATTCTATTGGAGCACGCACACACACACACACACACGCACACACACACACACACGCACACACACACACGTTCAATTCCATTGAACATACTGTCTAAACCTCTTGTCTCATTAAAACTCAGATCTGTGAAGGCTATTTCAACAGTAACATAACCTCAGTAATACAAATGTTTGCGAATCACCTATTAAACTCTTTGTCTCTGACAGACCATAACACAACTCTATTTCAAGGCTATTTCAACCCTGTGGAGGGAAAAGTAAAAATTCTATACACAGTCTTTATATCGCTCAGGAGGCTTTACCACTCGGCCTCTGTGTGTTTTCATCAAAGACGGTGAGGCCTCTGCAGGTGGTTGCTGGTAACTGGAACTCAGATCTGGTGGAAGATCTCTAATCAGCCTGAACCTCCTGTGCAGGTGTTGGTGGCTCTGACGCTGATGTGTCTTTTTGTGCTGCAGATGAGGGCTTTTTATCGGGTGTGGTCATGATGTGCGAGGAATCAATTCCTTTTCCGTTTGAATGAGATAAGACCTTGGTGTCTAAAATCTCTTGAGGACTTTGTCCGTTTTTCGGCATCCTTTTTCTTTCCCCGCTTAGATTATCAGGTAGGTGTCTGACATTGAACCTTTTGTTGAAATTACACTTGTACAGTTGTTTTGCGTCGGCGTCCGTGTGCCTCACCTGCTGTAGGTCTGGCCATGTTGGCTGCAGGTGTAACTCCAGTGTGAGGATGATTGTCCTTATCTGTCTGCCCATCAGTTGAGCTGGACTTGCTCCTGTAGCTTGAATAGGGGCGGCGAGGTAGCTCACTAGCAGCTATAGGGTCTCACTGTTTCAGTGTTTTCTTTGCTGTTTGAACAGCCCTTTTGGCTTCGCCATTAGCTTGGGGATAGTGGGGACTGGTTGTAATATGTTGGAAGTCATAGTCTTTTGCAAACTGTTGAAAGGCTCACCTTGTAAACTGTGGGTCATTGTCTGTAATGAGAATGTTGGGACAGCCCCACCTTGCAAACATATGTTTTGACCTGAAGCATGTCGTCTCACCAGACAGGTCTGGCAGATGTGCAATCTCTATGTATCTAGAGCAATGATCAACAGCTACGAGGTAGTGCTGCTTGTGAATTTCACATACGTCCACTCCAACTCTCTCTCATGGGCGGTTAGGCAGTGGTCATTAGAGGTTCTCTTCTCTATCCATCCATTCATCCATCCATTTTATACCGCTTATTCCCTTTGGGGTAACGGGGGGGAGTAAGCCGGAGTACCCAAAGGGAACCCACGCAGTCACGGGGAGGACATGCAAACTCCACACAGAAAGATCTTGAGCTCGGGAACTCTTCTCTGTGTCGGTCGTAATTCCTGACAATCTTGGCAGCTGCTGACTAACTGTTCTATCTCCTGGCCTGTGGCAGGCCACCAGACACTCACCTGGGCACTTTCATGACATGTCACTTTGCCCTGGTGATCACAGTGAATCTTTTGCAATATATCAGCACGCATGTTGTGAGGAATGACAATTCTGTCGCCGTGTAGGACTAATCCATGGGAGATGCAAAGGTGTTGTCTTGCATTGGAGTAAAGCCCCACAGCATGTGAAACATTGGAGGTATACTTGGGCCAACCGCACCTGATGTAGTGGGTCACCTGTTCCATGTCCCTGTCCTTCGCTGTCTCCAGTTTTATGACATCCAATCTGGTGGATGAGATGGTCCACGCACTTCTGACCGTATCCTCATAGGCCTCCACCTCCTGGATCAGCTCACAGACCTCAGCAGTGACAACTGGATGGTGGTGTCTTGAGAGTGGGTCTGCAACAATGAGGTATTTGCTTGTGCGTATCATGCGCTACAATCCAGTAGCAGTATGTGTGCCTGGCAGTCTTTGGCACCTCAGTGGGACTGAGTCGAGGTCTTTGGCATTTATCAGTGGCACCAGTGGTTTGTGGTCAGTTTGAAGCTTGAAACTTTCTAGGCGATATAGGAGTCTTGATAACTTCTCGCGGGCTTCACGGTGGAAGAGGGGTTAGTGCGTCTGCCTCACAATACGAAGGTCCTGCAGTCCTGGGTTAAATCCCGGGCTCGGGATCTTTCTGTGTGGAGTTTTGCATGTTCTCCCCGTGAATGCATGGGTTCCCTCCGGGTACTCCGGCTTCCTCCCACTTCCAAAGACATGCACCTGGGGATAGGTTGATTGGCAACACTAAATTGACCCTAGTGTGGGAATGTGAGTATGAATGATGTCCGTCTATCTGGGATGGCCCTGCGATGAGAGGGCGACTTGTCTAGGGTGTATCCCGCCTTCCGCCCGATTGTAGCTGAGATAAGCGCCAGCACCCCCCGGGTATAAGCTGTAGAAAATGGATGGATGGAGAACTTCTCGCATGCCCACACAGTACATCACCCCTATATTAGCGTCCCTTCACTGGCTCCCTGTGCGTTATCGAATCAAATTTAAACTCCTTCTATTTGTTTTTAAATGTCTAAACAACCTCGCGCCAACATATCTCTCTGACCTCCTTCAGCCTTACTGCCCCACCCGATTTCTAAGATCCACCAATCAGCTGCTACTGACGGTCCCTGACACAAGGCTGAAGCTTAGAGGTGACAGAGCTTTCGCCGCTGCTGCTCCCAAGCTCTGGAACGACCTACCTCTGAGTGTTAGACAAGCCTCCTCTCTTCCTGTTTTTAAATCTCTCTTAAAAACGTACTTTTATTCTTTGGCTTTTAACACAGTGATATCCATCCTGCAATGGCGCCCCATTATACACCTGCTGTGAACCTGTTTTTATGTTTTATTTATTTATTTTTTATCATGTTCTGTTTGTGTTGTGTTGTTTGCTCCGTCCTCGAATTATTTTTTAACCTGCCCATTGTACAGCACTTTGGTTACTCCTGTGGTAAATGTTAAATGTGGTTTATAAATAAAGTTGATTTGATTTGATTTGAATGTATTGCTTTTCTGCATCTGTTAAGACTCGCGAACAGTAGGCTATCGGTTTCAGCGTGCCGTCATGGTCCTGTAGGATGACTCCTCCTAAGCCATACTGTAACTGCTGGCATCAGCGCTCACAATTGTGGTCCTTTTTAACGTCGTAGAACACCAGCACAGGTGCTTCTATGATTAGACGCTTCACTTTCTGAAATGCGTCTGCCTGCACTGGGCCCCGGGTCCATTCAGTGTCACTTCTCAGACGTTCATTGTGTGGCCTTGTGGCCTCTGACAGATGTGCAACGTACCTGTCCAGGTAATGGACCATGTCCAGCACTCTTCTTTTTGGCACCGACCGAATCTTGCCGGTCCAACCGAGCACCAATTTACTTAAAATCCAACACTGCCACGTTACAGCACCTGGGCTGCGGGTGACGTCAGGGCCAGTTGCAGACGCTATCACTAGGTATGTAGTAGCTAATGATAAAAGATAATCATGATAATCTCATATTTTACTGTTTTAAATAAAATGATCTAAAGACTGTGATTGATATTTACGTTTTGACAAGCACACGGACTGACTAGTGCAAGTTCACTAGCCTAAATGCTTGCATGAAAATGAGAGGCATTAATGTCTTTCCCCAATAATAAATGACATGCCCCAATCTGAATTCATACACACATTGTTGTCTGAGCAACTAAACTATTCATTTGTGTAAATGAACCGATAAGTTGTGCTGTCATATCACACAATGATCGATCCCAGAAATACGAGACGGAGTAACAACAAAATAGTACAGCGACCACCAGAAATAATAAATATTCATAAATTTTATTTGCAACACACTTTTGATTTCATCTTAAAGCGCTAATGTACAAACCAGGGTTATCTCAAGAACAATATTTAGGTTCCGGTCTGAAAATGTATTTTGATACCTTTCAAAATAAAGGGGACCACAACAGAATGTCATTATTGGCTTTATTTTAACAGAAAATCTTAGGATACAATAAAATGTGTTTCTTATTGCAATGAAAGAACAACTTTGGCATTAAAAAACGCGCTGCTAAGACTCCTTATTAGGCTGCTGCCGTATGCATTACCATATTGTCATCTCTGATTGTATTATTTGGTCAAAATTATGAGGGACAAGCGGTACAAATTAGATGGAAGAATACTTTCTTTTTTGATATGTTCTATCTACACTTCTGTTAAAATAATAACTTATTGTTTATGTTGTTTGATACTTTACATTAGTTTTAGGTGATACTACTACTACTGGTATCAGTCCAATTCTAAGTAGTTACAGGGCAAAAGTCCTGTAACTACTTAGAATTCCACGCCCCCACCTTGGCACCCTGCGCTTCGCGGAGGATTCTGGGAGATGTAGTTTATTTCCAAACACGGTCAACACTAAACTGCTGGAAAAAAACACCCACCAAGTTTTGTTACATCCTGCCAAAGACATTGAAACCAAAATACTGGAATATATACGGAACCATCACCTGTTTTGGGCGATACTACAAATTTGGCTGTCGATCCAATGCCAAGTAGTTGCAGGGTCAGTATTGGTCATATTGGCTGATGCTAATACTAAAATATGTCTCGAGCAATAAATGATTACATTTTTTATTACAATTATAAACTGACAAAAACACAGAATGGCTGTGTACCAATATCCATTGTATATTTAAATTATTTTCTTATTTCCTTTATTACATACAATATTTTGAGCAAAATAGCTGTATCGACCATATACTGCAGGGGTAGGGAACCTATGGCTCTCAAGCCAGATGTGGCTCTTTTGATGACTGCATCTGGCTCTCAGATTAATCTTAGCTGACGTTGCTTAACACGATAAGTAATTAATAATTCTGCAGGTAATCACAGTGTTAAAAATAACGTTCAAAATATAAAACATTCTCATGCATTTTAATCCATCCATCCGTCTCTACCGCACTTGTTCAAGAAGTCTCATTAAAGGTCAAGAGTATGTAATTTATTATTGGTTAACTTCAGAATAACAATATTATTAAAAAGAATAAGAGATGCACGCATTTAGTTGTTAGGAGGCATAGAATTCTCTTGTGGGACGACACTGTAGAAGGGTACAGGTCCACGGGTTTCTCATTATTGAGCTAAATTGAATCCATTCTCTGTTGAATTCCTTGCTTCTTGCCTGTTTAATACATGTCATCAGTGTTTGAACCTGACAGTTGTATTCAGTGTTAAAAATATTAAATGGCTCTCACGGAAATACATTTTAAAATATTTGGTTTTCATGGCTCTTTCAGCCAAAAAGGTTCCCGACCCCTGATATACTGATACTATACTTCAGGGGTGTCAAACTCATTTTAGATCGGGGGCCACACAAAGAAAAATCTACTCCCAAGTGGGTCTTGTCTGGTAAAATCACGGACCGATTATTTAAAAATAAAGACAACTTCAGATTGTTTTCTTGTTTAAAAATAGAACAAACACATATTGAAATTTTACAAATCTTTGCTTGTTTTTTTCTTATTTTTACATGTTGCGGTTAATAGTGTTCTATCTTTATTTGTTGTTATTTATACTTTATGAAAAAATTATGCGATATGTTCATCAGTCAACTCATCAGTGTTCATTTTCAATCTATCAAGATAAAAAAATATATCAAAATCAAATTAAAGTATGTTATTTATGTAGTCTGATCATTTTCCTCGACTGATATACTAACATCCATCCATCCCATCCATTTTCTACCGATTATTCCCTTTGGGGTCGTAGGGGGCGCCGGTGCCTATCTCAGCTACAATCGGGCGGAAGGCGGGGTACATCCTGGACAAGTCGCCACCTCATCGCAGGGCCAACACAGATAGACAAACAACATTCACACTCACATTCACATATACTAACATCATGTGGTTTATTTTGTACATTTGTAGCATCATCTACCTAACAGAATTGCTATTGCGACCTCCAGTGGACACATTTAGAACAGCTGTTTCTTTCATTAAAAAACAATTCAGGTAAACTTGTATATTTAACAAACTCTTCCCGCGGGCCGGCTAAAACCTCTTTGTGGGCCTGATTAGCCTTTGGGCCTTATGTTTGACACCCCTGATATACTTGGTAATGTTACTATCAATATGTGTATTAATTCACCCAGCTCTGTTTATATTCAAGAGCAGTAGCTTAGGGGTTAGCATCCTCTATCCTCCTACAATGTGTAGGTAGCCGTGCACAACATTTTTATTTCGGAAGTTAGTAGGGGGGCGTGGCTAAAAGAGTGTGTAGCTTGAGGGGATTAAATGCATGTTTTGGAGTAATATGAGTACACAGGAAACAAAATGTTCAATAATATACTCTGTGTACAAAATAACAGGATAAAAAAAAAACATACATTTACTCTGTTTTTTCAAGACGATAAAGTAGGTATTATCCGAGTTTTTATTGTTGTTAAGTAACAGCTGTAGTGTTTATGCCACAATATTGTCAATTTCTGCAGCATAGTCAGCCACCTTTGAATGAAGCACCGGGCTTTTTCCTTGCTGATTTCTTTCGTTCCGTTGCATGCGCGTCTTCCATATTGCCATTTGGAATCCAACTCTCCACCTGCATCAGATGGATCAGCTGCCGCATGCTGGCAATCATTCTCATTACAATGGCAGAGACAGACAGCCAATCAATGAGGTTATGGGCGATCTATAGAGACAAGCTTCAGCCTAAGTGTTTCAATTAAAGAGCATATTATTTTGGGGCGGTAAAAAGTGCAGGGAAAAAAAAAAGCATTTTGAAAAAGTGCAGGAGACAAATTACGTCCCTGAGTGTAGCAATATGACCAGCTAGTCATCATCCTGTATTCCCCCATGTGACAATGATGCATGGAAGAAACTTACTTTGCACTGTGGAACAATGTACATCGTGTTTGTTGCAGCCTATCCCGCTAGAAGGTGTCATCAACATGCATTGTCACGATATGGCAATATAATTTAAAATCTCTGTTGTAGGCCAAATTTTTATACTGTATTTACAGGACTTTAAGGCGAACTTAACATTTAGTTTTTTCTCAAAACTCGACAGTGCACCTTATAACCAGGTGCACTTAAAGTATGGAATACTTCTGGTTTTGCTTACAAGTGTAATGATGAATGTGACCTGTAGATGGCAATCAAACATAACAGATAGGTGTAAACTGAACTATGATTGCCAATATGATTCAAGTAAACAACACCAACATGTTATATGTTCCATTGAAAATATAGAACTGTGACAGTCGCTTGCTGTGGTCGCTCGGGTTCAATGGACCACCCAGGAAGGACATGCTTTTGAGCAGGTTTGACTCTTTTATTTTTTTCAAATAAAACTTGTCTTGAGTGTAGGTCGGATCGCTTTGCAGCTGCTCCTTTCCACTGATCCCTCACGGTCCGCTCTTTCAGCCACCGTCGTCGTCGTCGTCCTACTCTCTGGCTCGCTCTCTGTCGCTCTTTGATCGCTCTTCAACTGCTCCTGCAGGTTATCCAACTCCTTCCTCCATCTCTCCTCCTTCTCCCCATATACACAGCAGGAGGAGATGAATTAATTGTGTGCTGGTGTGTGTGCCATGCACCTGATTTAGATTGTGGCGGCGTCGCTCCCAGCAACCCCGCCTCTCCGCTCCGCCGCATCCTCCGCCTCCTTGCCGTCATCTTGGGCAGGGATGCAGCGTGCCCTGCCCCGCCGCTGGCCCGTTGGCTCCGCCTCTACACAGTCCTCCATCGCCAGACGCAAGCCGGAATTCTGCCCAGCTGAGCATACTCCCACCTCCCTTTTTTGAAGGGGCGGGGAAAAAACTGCCACGGCCACCTGTCTTCTCTTCTTCCATCGCTTCCTCCACCGAGGCGAGCTTGTCCTCTTCCTCTGACACCTCTTCGTCTTGTGGTTGTATTTCCGGTTCTTCGTCCTCTTTGACCTTTTCTTTGTCTTTTTCTTTATCCCTTTCTTTGACCTTTTTTTTGTCCTCTTTGACCTTTTCTTTGTCTTCTTCTTCGTCCTCTTTGACCTTTTCTTTGTCTTCTTTTTCTTCGTTCTGTTTGACCTTTTCTTTGTCTTCTTCGTCCTCTTTGACCTTTTCTTTGTCTTCTTCTTCTTCTTTGTCCTTTTCTTTGTCCTCTTTGACCTTGTTTGTCTTCTTCTTCTTCGTCCTCGTTGACTTTTCTTTTGTTTTCTTCTTCTTCTTCGTCCTCGTTGACTTTTCTTTTGTTTTCTTCTTCTTCTTCGTCCTCTTTGACCTCTTTTTCTCCTTTGTCCTCTTTGACTTCTTCTTCTTCGTCCTCTTTGGCCTCTTTGTCCTCTTCGACTTCTTCCTCTACTTCTTCATCTTCTTTCACTTCTTCTTCTTCTTCTTCCTTTTCTTCTTCTTCTTTTACTTCCAGCACCACCACTTCTTCCTCTTCCTCATCTTCATCACATCCTGCTGTTTTTCTTCTTCTTCTACCACCACTATGTCTTTCACTTCTTCATCTTCTTCTTTGTCCTCTTTGACCTTTCCTTTGTCTTCTTCTTCTTCTTTTTCTTCTTCGTCCTCTTTGACCTCTTCTTCTCATTCGTCCTCTTTGACTTCTTCTTCTTTGTCCTCTTTGACTTCTTTTTCAACTTTGACTTCTTCCTCTTCTTTCACTTCTTCTTCTTCTTTTTCTTCCAGCATCACCACTTTTTCCTGTTCTTTCTCTTCCTCATCTTCATCATCATTATGCTGTTTTTCTTCTTCTTCCTCTTCTTCTACCACCACCACGTATTTCACTTCTTCTTCTTCCTCTTCAGCTGCACGCTCCACCATCTGTGCATCTGTCTCCTCAGCAGAGGGCGCCTCCTCCGCACTGCCGTCTCCCTTGTTGTGCTCCTCCTCTACTTCTTTGGGGGGGGGGGGGTACTCGCCACCTCCCCCCACCTGGTCCACCAGCGCTTGCAGGAGCCGCACTTGTTGGCGGTACTCCTCGAGCCGCTGCTGGCTGCTTGCTGCCAGCTCAGTGAATGCGCCGACGAGCGCCCAGAGGAAATCATCCTCCCTCTCCTCCGATGGTCCAGCTACGTTGGGTGCCAAATGTGACCGTCTCTTGCTGTAATCGTGCGGGTTCAGTGGACCACCCAGAAAGGACATGCTTTTGAGCAGGTTTGAGTCCTTTATTTTTTCAAATAAAGCTTGTCTTGAGTGTAGGTCGGATCGCTTTGCAGCTGCTCCTTTCCACTGATCCCTCACGGTCCGCTTTTTCAGCCGCCGTCGTCGTCCTCCTCCTCTGTGGCTTGCTCTCTGTCGCTCTTTGATCGCTCTTCATCTGCTACTGCAGGCTCTCCAATTCCTCCCCCAAACTCTACTCCTTCTCCCCTTTTATACAACAGGAGGAGATTAATTAATTGTGTGCCGGTGTGTGTGCCACGCACCTGATTTAGATTGTGGTGGCGTCGCTCTCAGCAAGCCCCGCCTCTCCGCTCCGCCGAATCCTCCGCTTCCTTGCCGCCATCTTGGTCAGAAGCGTGCCCTGCCTCCCCGTCGGCCCATTGGCTCCACCTCTCCACAAGAACATTACATGCAGCGCTCAAAAATGTATCAAAATGTTTTAGTACGATTTTGGTAAGCTATGAAGCCACACCGCTTGAAAGTTTGTCGGCGCATTAAACATACGAGTATTATAATGGTGTGTGTGTATGAGGTAAGACAAATTATCTGGTGTTTTGTTTCGCAATATTATGCAAAAGCCACTTTTGTTATCTTCTAGTACCTGCTGATCAGTTTTTGGGATCTGCATAAATCCTCAAAATGTGTGCGCTTCTGCTTTTGTAGTCCATGCCAACACCTTTCTCGATAAGTTTGTTATTGTTATGGGACATTCATCCTCCGCTGTTGCCATTTCTAATATAAAGTAGTGTAAAGTTCTTACTTATATCCGTTTGTAAACTCGCCATGAAAGTGCTACGACATACCGGTGTAGTGAGTTTGTTTTATTTACTCAAAGGAACTTTAGTTATTAGAGTTCCGGTCGGACGTTTTTTCATGGGACACATTTCCGGTGTTGTTATTTCCGGCAGAGGAGATAATGCTCCGTTATTGATTTAAGTAAAGTCAGAATGTCATTAAAACAGTTAGCTACATCTTTTGACACTTTTTCCACTCCCGTCTTTGCACGCTACACCGCTACAACAAAGATGGCGGGGAGAAGACGCTGCCAAAGGTGAGCCACGTAAATAAAAATGCCCAGAAAATGGCACATCTGGAAGCGACTGTCAGAAACCAGCTTGAAGATGATCTGTAAAACATAATCTATGCAACATTTTGACCAAAGAACCACCATTACATGTTATGTAGACCACAAGGAAGTGTTTTCCATTCAGAACCAAAACAATAATAATATGACTCCTTTAATGTGCCATATAATCCGGTGCAACTTTTATATGAAAAACAATCAAAAATAAACTATTCATCGACAGTCCGCCTTATAATCCGGTGCGCCCTATGGTCCGGAAAATACGGTAATGTATATTGTAACAAGTGCTGTCAAACTATTCAATTTTTTAAATTAGATTAATCACACTTTTGCATTTTGATTAATTACAATTACTAAGTCAATGTCTTTCATGATTGAAATTTTTCTAAAAAGATCTCAATATTTTGACTAATACAATTTTTTGCGAGAAAGTTATACAGAATTATTATATGTATTTTTATTTTAGTTCACGTCATTTATTTGCAGAGGTAGGTAGTAACGCGTTACATTTACTCCGTTACATCTACTTAAGTAACTGTTGGGATAAATTCTACTTCTGAGAATAGTTTTAATGCAACATACTTTTACTTTTACTTGAGTATATTTATAGAGAAGAAACGCTACTTTTACTTTGCTCCATTTATCTACATTCAGCTCGCTACTGATTTTTATCGATCTGTTATTGCACGCTTTGTTTGTTTTGGTTTGACAGACAGACCTTCAATGTAAGACCTATCACATCTCTGCGTTTCACCAATCAAATGCAGTCACTGGTGACATTTGACTCCGTTTCACCCATCAAACAGAGCCAGGCGGTCACATGATTAACTGCACACTTTTTTTAATAAACTTTTATTTATAAATATCAACATTTACAAACACTTGAAAATAATAATCAAAGTAAGTACAAAAACAGTACAAAAAAGTATAAAAACCGTACAAAACAGCGCCAGGGGGTTGTAAATTCAAAGTAATATATATATATATATATATATATATATATATATATATATATATATATATATATATATATATATATATATATATATGTATAATAAACAAAGTGCAAAGCCATATGCTCACTCACTCTCAGTACTTAAATTTGGAACACATCATCATTGTTTTCACAGCTTTTTGGTTGTTAGAGGTAGAGTGTTTTAATGTAGAGTTCTAAATCTTTTTTAAAGGCAAAAATACAGGTCGGGATACTTACATTTATGAATATAAAACTTAGCCAATAGTATAATGAGGTTGCAAAGGTAAAATTCATTCTCAATTTTTGTTTCAATACAGTGTAAAACCACATATATATTATTTAATATATATTATTGTTTCAGTTGCTTAAGAGATAATCCTGGCTCTGAAATCGTTCATTGCTATTTTTATGTTTTTGTGCATTACTTGTTGCCGTCATCATTAAACGAACAGGTTACTCATCAGTTACTCAGTACTTGAGTAGTTTTTTCACAACATACTTTTTACTTTTACTCAAGTATATATTTGGGTGACTACTCCTTACTTTTACTTGAGTAATACATCTCTAAAGTAACAGTACTCTTACTTGAGTACAATTTCTGGCTACTCTACCCACCTCTGTTTATTTGTTCAAATATTGGTAAAAGTTTCATTAAAAAAAAAAAAAAAAATTCACATATTTTACATTTGCCAACAAGCCCACCAGTCAGGGACTACGTTTACACTGCAGGCCAAAATGGCCCAAATCAGATTTTTTCTAAATCGGATTTTTCTCCAGACTGTTTACACTGCAAGTAAAATTGTGATTTTATAAAACTATATTGTAAACCTGCACAGGCCCCAATATGGACCAGACATCACTTGCATGTGCAGTTCGATACCGTGAAAACAAAGGAAGTTGACCAGGTTCTCCAAATAAACAAGTCGCTGCTACAACTACTACAAAATAAAAAAAGTCACCACACCTTGAAAATGAGTGTTTTTAATTTGAAATTAAATGAAAGTAATATAATGTATGAATAAATGTAAACAATGCAATATACTTGGGAGGGTTGTAATCTTTTTATGACTGTTAATTAGAGACCACACAGACATCAGCATGGTTTTAAGTTATCTTTACAGTACATGATAATTTCCACAAAAAGTTAACAACTAAATTTGGAGTCCAATGAAGTTTCTGGTTTCTGCCATGACGTCATTCTTACATCTTTACTTGTTATGGACCAATCAACGTCTGGGCTGTGAATAGAAACAAAAAATAGTACAATATGTCATCTATAAATCGTGTAAATCTTGTATTAGTAAAACATTAAATACTGAGTCGTCTTTAAAAATCAGTAAAATCTTGAAATGTCGTCGCCATCAAGTCAAAGTAGTAATGGAAAGCTGACGCAGGCTTTCTCTTACCATCTGTTGCCTACTTCTTACATTTGGTTACCAACTTTTTACCTTCAGTTACCTACTTCTTACTTTTTGTCAACAACTTCGTACGTTCTGTTGCCTAATTTTCACCTTTTGTTATCAACTTCTCGCCTACTTATTACCTTCTGTTACTCACTTCTTACCTTGGTTTACCTGCTGTTGCCTACTAATTACCTTCACTTAGATAATAGTCCTGCGATGAGTTGGCGACTTGTCCAGGGTGTAAACCGCCTTCCGCCCGATTAAAGCTGAGATAGGCAGCAGCGCCCCCAAAGATCCCAAAGGGAATAAGCGGTAGGAAAATGGATGGATGGATAGATTATGGTCAAATAATTAGGTTTTTAATAGTAAAGCATCCAGCTACAAACCACAACATCAAAATAAATGTTTGATCTTTAATAGGGATTTCAAACCTGGGATCCACAAACCTACATTCTATATATATATTTTTTCCTATAATTGGGGGTAAACATTTATTAAGTCATTAATTCACAATAGTCCATAGTTGATGATCCGTCAACTATGGTCAAAATATTTTTGTATACCGTATATCCTTGAATTGCCGCAGGGTATATATAGTATGCGCAGGGGCACCGACAAGGGGGGTAAAGGAGACAGATTCTAGGGGCCCATGATTGAGGGGGGCCCAGAGAGGCCCCTAATGATGATGAAATTATATGAAATTATGTGTTAGGGGCCCTGTAAAGATTATTTTATAGGGCCCAAAATCCCTAGCGGCGCCCCTAAGTATGCTTCTGCCTTGAATTACTGCTGGGTCAAACTCGTTTCCCAAAATAATTAGCGCATGCTTAGTATTACCACCTGGTCAAACTCGTGACGTCACGTGTGACACTTCCCCTGTCATCATTTTCAAAATAGAGGAGGCTGATTTTAATACCGGTAATTTGAATTCGCATAAAGGGAATAAGATTAAGAGCTATTCAGTAGGATTTAAGGTCCAAACTTACATCACACTCAAATTTTGACTGCATACCTTTGGTAAGTGCCGGAGTGAGAAGAGGTTTTAAAATAATTAGCACATGCTTACTTTTACTGCATGCCTCTGGTAAGCGCAGGAGTGAGAAAAGGTTTTAAATTAATTAGCGCCCCGGCGGCAATTCAAGGATTGATTGATTGATTGATTGATTGATACTTTTATTAGTAGATTGCACAGTACAGTACATATTCCGTACAATTGACCACTAAATGGTAACACCCGAATAAGTTTTTCAACTTGTTTAAGTCGGGGTCCACGTTAATCAATTCATGGTAACTAGGGTACTAGGGTACTACATGTATGGTAGCATGTAGCATCCATTACTATATACTACAACATTATTTTTAATTTTCCTGACGGAACTCTCCTGAAGGAATTAATAAAGTACTTTCTATCTATCTATCTATCTATCTATCTATCTATCTATCTATCTATCTATCTATCTATCTATCTATCTATCTATCTATCTATCTATCTATCTATCTATCTATATATCCGTACTCAGTAAAAAAAAGGTACTCACAAGAAAACCCAGTGTATGAACGCCAAGCCATATTTTTGGTAAACAGAAATGGAATCATATTAAAATCCGGGCGTATGCAATCAGAGGTACCACTGTAAATATATTACCCATTACTGGAAAGCCATTACAAAGTTGACACCTAAATTATGACATAATACTGCCATCCATTTATATAACTGTTTTTGTTGCATGCTACATTTGTTTTCAGGCTTGACTGTTTCCCTGTGAGACATAATCGTTTCCTAGACATCTCATCAGGGATTTAAAATGTATTTTTCAGAGTTCCCCAATGACTCCCTGTTGCCAATATAACCAGACTGCTGGGTCTGACTACACGCTTCTGCTGCACATCCACATCTGCCTTTTTTTGTTTTATTGTGTCAGTTATAAAACCAGTAAATTTGACAAGATATTAGAACCAGTGTTAATTTTGACAGCAAAATTTTACTTAGTTTTAGTCATAGTCTTTTGACTAAAATGTAATTTAGTTTTAGTCATAATTTAGTTATTTAAATTGTTTTAGTTTTAGTCTAGTTTTAGTTGACGAAATATCATAAGATTATAGTCGACGAAAACTACAGTAGATTTAGTCGACTAAAGGGTAATATGTAAACTTTCCCTTCAATTTCTGAAAGTCAAAGCAAAACAGCGGAAAAATCACCGATACAAGTCGTATTTTGATGAAAATCATGTCTCAAATTTAGTATTTCACGAGTAAGCCGTGAAATAAACGGGATAACGTCGAGTGAGTTGTATGTTGTGGAAAATGCTTACCTGTGTGTGGATTTCGGGGTGATTCGACTGTAAATGTCGCTTCAAGTTTGTTGTGTTTTTCCCCGTAATCCTCGCGCAGCATTTCTTACACTGCGTCTTATCTTTGACGTCAAATATAAAATTTCCCCATATGTCCTCTCTCCTCTTCCTCCCCGGCGTTGACATGTTGTCTTCTGCAGCGCATTCCCGGGTCAGTCTCAAACGCAAACTACGTTTACGTAACTTCCTTACCACGTCGCTCTGATTGGTTCTCTTCCCAACTCCTCCCGCCTCTTCCTAACGAAATGAGTTCCGATTGGATCTCGTCCCTGGCAGATATTTTCGTCTCGTTTTTATTCGTTGACGAATATGTCAATACACCTCGTCATCGTCTTAGTCCACGTAAATTATTTTTTATTTAGTTATTATCTCGTTTTAGTCAGAAAAAAAAGGTCGTTGACGATAATTATGATGAAAAATGTTTGTCAACAAAATTAACACTGCTTGGAACTCTGCTAGAAAGAAATCCACAAAACTATGTTTTCTACATACCTCTCTCACTAGAGAAAACACTAAACATGACAGGGCTCGAATGGGCATGTGATTTCGCAATGCATTGTGGGGCCCCGGTCGCTATTTTTCTGGCTATAGCTTTTGTTTACATTGCAATACCGTACCCGTGAGAGAGAGCAACAAAATGGATCGTACAAAATGTAAAAATCAAAAGACCAAATCGAGACCAACTCTACCCAATTCCAAAGTCTCGCAGCCTTGAGTAAATAAGTAAAATTGGTGGAATTGAGACCTGTTTATATCTCGTCAATGGAGTTGCATGCAAAGTTTGTCCTCCGTTCAAATTGCACATATTTTACGGCTTTCATATCATATGTGTCTCTACAGAGAGTAGTGAGGACGGCGGAAAAGATCATCAGGACTCCTCTTCCTCCTATCCAGAAAATCGCAAAAAGCCGCTGCCTGACCTGGGCTCAGAAAATCTGCAGAGACTCCTCCCACCCCCACCAAGGTCTGTTCTCACTGCTGGACTCTAGAAAGAGGTTTCTGCAGCCTCCTTAGCAGAACCTCTAGGTTCTGTAACAGCTTCTTCTCTCAGGCCGTAAGACTCTTGAACACATCATAATAATCCGCTCAATTCCCCCCAAAAATGGAATATAAAGACAATATGACATACATCCATAAAATTGGATACATATAAAAAATGCAATATATTTATCTGTACAGTAATCTATTTATTTATATCTACATCTTATTGCTATTTTATCCTGCACTACAACAAGCTAATTAAATTTCGTTCTTATCTGTACTGTAAAGCTCGAATTTGAATGACAATAGAAGGAAGTCTAAGATTAAGTCTAAGTCTAAGGTTGCCCAGCCTCATTTCATAGGCAGGTTCCTTTGAAAAAAAAACAACAAACAAGCCCATTATTACTTTTAAATACTTTGATCCCCGAAAATAATACCCATTCATTTTTTTATGCCGAAAAAAATAAAATAAGGGACACCTCGCAGGGCTGGTCGACCTAATTTTTTCCGGCCTTTTTTATTTGTGTGAAAGGAGTTTTATACCATCCACAAAGGTTGAATGGGGGCAACTGGACTCTTGTTGAAAATGTTCCAGTCCAGTTGCTTCCATTCAACCTTTGTGGATGGTATGACCTGATGACTGACAATCCACACATATTTCTATACTATTTGAGCAGGTTTTGAATTATTACAAATACATGGAAAATAAATTGTTTCAATCATACATTTTTTGTGGAAAATACCTCAATTAACAGAATCGAAAGGATTTTGCTTTAAGATAGAATTTGTTACAGAATAAATATATTTACCTCGTCCATTGCAGCGGTCGCCCAGGGGGCGTCCTCACATCTGTGGTCCCCTCCAAGGTTTCTCATTGTATCCCATTGGGTTGAGTGTTTTCTTTCACTGATGTGATATCTGTCATTGTGGCTTGTGCAGCCCTTTGAGATACTTGTGATTAAGGGCTATACAAATACACTTTTATTGATTTACTTTGATTTCTGTCCTGCTTAACCTGAAACATTACACATTCAGTATACAGCTTTATGAGATAGAGCATGTCTCCTGCTTTATTATTTTGAAAACTAATTTGACAAACAAGAGAGGAATGAGCCTACATTTTAGAGCTGCTGGTTGACTTTTTTTTAATTTTACCCATCATCCACAATCTTTAAACATGTTTACCCTTTTCTGTGCATTCAAATTAGTGAAAAAAAAGTGCGAGTATGAGGTGGCTAACAATGCAGGTAATGAGAATTCTACCATTTTGCCAATGAAACCTGCTAATAAACATCCAAAAAACCTCCAACAACGCTCAATATACATGCCGTGACCTGCATATTAAATATGCCAGTGGTTCTCAAATGGGGATACGCGCACCCCTAGGGGTACTTGAAGGTGTGACAAGGGGTACGTGAGATTTTTTTTTTTTTAAATATTCTAAAAATTGCAACAATTCAAAAATCCTTTATAAACATTTTTATTGAATAATAGATCAACAAAATATGAATGTAAGTTCATAAACTGTGAAGAGAAATGCAACAATGCAATATTCAATGTTGACAGCTAGATTTTTTTGTGGACATGTTCCATAAATATTGATATTAAAGATTTATTTTTTTGTGAAGCGCGCACATATAGGTACCGCACTGCACGCGAGCGAAGTGGAGAATCAGCGCGCGATAACAGTTTTTATTCGCTTGGATTTTTGGCACTAATGGGACGCCATAGTTTGATCACATTACGCCTATACTGGCTCACCTGCACAGGCTTCCTGTGCACTTAAGATGTGACCTTAAGGTTTTACTACTTACGTATAAAATACTACACGGTCTAGCTCCAGCCTATCTTGCCGATTGTATTGTCCCGACAAGAAATCTGTGTTCACAGGACTCCGGCTTATTAGTGATTCCTAGAGCCCAAAAAAAGACTGCGGGTTATAGAGCGTTTTCCGTTCGGGCTCCAGTACTCTGGAATGCCCTCCCGGTAACAGTTGGAGATGCTAACTCAGTAGAAGCATTTAAGTCTCACCTTAAAACTCATTTGTATACTCTAGCCTTTAAATAGACCCCCTTTTTAGACCAGTTGATCTGCTGTTTCTTTTCTTTTTCTCCTATGTCCCATTCTCCCTTGTGGAGGGGGTCCGGTCCGGTGGCAATGGATGAAGTACTAAATGTCCAGAGTCGTTACCCAGCATGGACCCCTCTTCCAAAGTCGGGACCCAGGATAGATCGCTCGTCCAAAGTCGGGACCCAGGATGGACCGCTCGCCTGTGTATCGACTGGGGACATCTCTGCGCTGCTGATCCGCCTCTACTTGGGATGGTTTCCTGTTGGCTCCACTATGGACAGGACTCTCGCTACTGTGTTGGATCCACTTTGGACTGGACTCTCATGGTTGTGTTGGATCCATTATGGATTGAACTTTCACAGTGTCATGTTAGACCCGCATATGTGGGGTTGCCCACATTTGTGGTAATCTCCAAGGTTTCTCATAGTCATCATTGTCACCGACGTCCCACTGGGGTGAGTTTTCCTTGCCCTTATGTGGGCTCTGCCGAGGATGTTGTTGTGGTTTGTGTCGTGGTTTGTGCAGCCCTTTGAGACACTAGTGATTTAGAGCTATATAAATAAACATATTTGATTGATTAATTGATTAATTGTTAGGGACGGCGTGGCGCAGTGGGAGAGTGGCCGTGCGCAACCCGAGGGTCACTGGTTCAAATCCCACCTAGAACCAACCTCGTCACGTCCGTTGTGTCCTGAGCAAGACACTTCACCCTTGCTCCTAATGGGTGCTGGTTGGCGCCTTGCATGGCAGCTCCCTCCATCAGTGTGTGAATGTGTGTGTGAATGGGTAAATGTGGAAGTAGTGTCAAAGCGCTTTGAGTACCTTGAAGGTAGAAAAGCGCTATACAAGTACAACCCATTTATTGATTGATTGAAATTATGAACAAAGCAAACTATAAACTGCTACCCAAGAATGTACAACACTCGTTTATTGTTTATCCTCTTCTGAAACACAAATCAAAAAACAAAATTAGGGCCGTTTTTGGATTTTTATTATAAATGGTAGATTTTAAAACAAACAAAAAAAGGTTGATTTTCATTAAAATATTGGCATAAAATTTGATTTTTTGCTGTTGTCCTTATATTTTTTTGTTTATCTGGAAAAGTAAAAATCAATAAATGTTCATCCGAAATTTGTGGTTATCTGTGTGATGACAAATTGAACCGAAAGCAGTATTTTAGGTTTTCCTTTGTTTTTAGCAAAACAGTGACATCTTTGTTCAGCAGGGGTCTTATTGTAAAAAAAGGTCTCATTAAACTTTTGTTTCAGAAATGAAAATAGAAAAAATGGCCCGAATTGTTTTTATTTTTTATTTGCATAGAGAAAAATTTAATTTAAAATATTTGAAAGCACTTACAACACTTAAGACATTAAGTATATTTACAAGTAGAACTGAAAAATAGAATGAATTTAGCAAAGAAGTGAAACCATGTACTAATATGATCCAGTCTAAGAAATGGTTCAAATTCAAAGAGTTTATAAAGTACAAATAAGAAGAATCTTGATTAAAAAAATGTAACTTAAATGAAAAATGAGGATCTTTTTCATCCAATTATGTGAATCCCAACTTTTATAAGTATATATTGAGAACTTTATTATTTATTGGTTTTTAAATTGTGTACAAATTGAGAACAGGCGTGAACAAATGTGTTGTTTTTTGCTTTGAAATAAAAAAGGAGTAAGATTAAATGAGCTCTGCTTCTTGCTACTGCTTCTTGCTACTGCTTTATGGACATGATGTAATGAAAAACTGGAAATATGTGTTGTATCATATTGCAGCAAAGTGAATTTTATTTATGTAGAACTTTTTTTCTAGTGACTCAAAGCACTTTACACAGTGAAACTCATTATCTACAAAACCCCAAACCAGTGAAGTTGTCACGTTGTGTAAAGGGTAATTAATAAAATAATGTGATGATTTGCAAATCCTTTTCAACCTGGATTCCATTGAATGGACTGCAAATACAAGATAGCTAATGTTCGAACTGGTAAACGTTATTTTTTTGCAAATATTAACATGTTTCAAAAAAGCTGGCACAAGTAGCAAAAAAGACAGAGAAAGTTGAGGAATGCTCATCAAACACTTATATGGAACAACTCACAGGCGAAAAGTCTAATTGGAAAAAGATGGGTGCCATGATTGGGTATAAATGCAGCTTCGATTAAATGCTCAGTCATTCACAAACAAGGATGGGGCGAGGGTCATCCTTTTGTTAACGAACGTGTGAGCAAATTTTCGAACAGTTTAAGAACAGAGATTTCACCATCCACAGTCATAATATCATCAAAAGTTTCAGAGAATATGGAGAAATGCCCGTGACCTTCCATACCTCAGGCGGTACAACATAAATAACTGACATTAGTGTGTATAGGGTATATCACCACATGGGCTCAGGAACAATTCAAAAAACGACTGTCAGTACCTACAGTTTGTTGCTCCATCTGTAAGTGCAAGTAGAAGCTCTATTATGCAAAGCGAAAGCCATTTATCAACAACACCCAGAAAGGCCACTAGCTTCGCTGGGCCCGAGCTCTTCTAAGATGGACTGATGCAAAGTGGAAAATTGTTCTGTGGTCTGACGAGTCCACATTTGAAATTGGTTTTGGAAAATGTGGATGTCGTGTGCTCCGCACCAAAGAGAAGAACCATCCAAACTCAGTTTGGGTCTTGTCTTTGCAGTCTATTGATTTGAATATAAGTTGAAAGTGATTTGCAAATCATTGCATTCTGTTTTTGTTTCACTGATTTTGGGTGTGTAAGTTACATTCAAACCAGTGTGGGCGGAACTGAGAGCATGTAGATAAAGTGTCGTGCCCGAGGACTCAACGGAAGTGAAAAGGATGGCGGAAGCCGTGATCGGACCTGGAACCTTCAAGTTGGTGGCACGGCCGCACCACCAACCGAGCCATATTGCAACTGTATACTTGGTTAAAATAAACTTACACCATACCTACTTCATCATCATTAGATGCAGAAAGCATCAACAACATATTTTGACCCCCTCCCCTCAGACAGGAGGCTGCATCCGTAGTCAGACCACCAGACTGAGGAACAGCTTTTTTTACGGGAGCTGTAATACAGGACTGCTGAACTCTGATGGAGCTCTGTAGCAATAGATAGCAATCTGCCACCATCCCAGCACAACGAACACTTAAGTTGTACATGTGTACCATGTGTGCTGAACTGGGATTTTATTTGATTTAGTTTGCTGTCATTGTTTTTACATTATTTGTGATTTGTGTACAACTAGTGGTATGTGGGCTCCATCTAGTGGTATGCCAAATAATCACAACTCAATATTCAAACACAGTGTTACTGTTCAAACTGTGTGTAATGTTACAGTGGCCAAAAATAGTAAACACTTTTGTTAAATAAAACCTTTGCTCTGTTATTAATAAATACTAAGGCCGACTACACTACTGCATTTTAATGATGGTCATTATGGTTGTACTTAGAAAGCCAAGGGTTTTCTGAGGTGGTACTTGGTGAAAAAAGTTTTAGAACCACTACACTAAATCATCACAATCTATTTATAATATGTTCATATTAAAGGTTCCATATGTAAGAGTTTCATGTCAAGTCATCATTAAGAGGCCCTCTTATGTCATAAGGCATTAATAAATCATATTCCTATCAAATACCTGTATAACTGGTAACAGTAGTTTAGCCGGAATATGTTCATTTCAAAAATCATATTTACAGCCCCAAAATCTTACTGTTTTGTTTTTTTTGGATCCCCTCCCTCCACCGTTTGACCAATTAGAAAGTCTGTGAGTGTGTCTCATCCAGGTTGCCAGTTACGCACCGTCCTCTTTGTTGAGCTACTGCCACTGGTAAAGTTACTAAACATGTCAGACCTTAGTAAATCTAAAAGGCCTCGTTACGATTTTCAACTTATTTATGACATAGCCAGGAACAAAACAAAGATTTTTATCCCGGATGCCTTTGAAAGATGGAGACGATTTAAGGCGGATAAGATGTTTTCATCTGTCGCCAAACTTGCTAATTGATAGGTAAGTCAGGCATTTACGTTTTCGTATTACTTGTAATAAATGGAAATGAACATTTCGTATGTAAAACATATAGTCCAATACGGTCTATGACTTTGTCTAACAAAGCAAGTATGTTTGTGCAACGAATACTTAGCATGCTAGCCCAGTCAATGGTACATCAACATGTAGGCTAACGTGGAAAATATATGCCCGTTAGCCTGTATATTGATGTGTCATCCAACTGACAGGGCAAAAGATATTTTCGACAAAAAACCCTATGTGGATATGAGTAGTGTCAGTGCCTATTTCTTTCTCAATATGCTGATACACTGAGGAAATGGGTTCTAACATTAGCACGGCTGTCATCATGGCAAAGTAATACGTATGGAGAGAGACATTTCACATGATAAAATAATTCCTCATTCGTGTGTGCATTTTGTGGACTACATGTACCAAGTTATATGGCAATCTGAAACACCTGAAACCGTAGTATCTAGGCATACTTTTGTAAAATGTCTCCTCTTTAGTTTTAGGCAAAAATTAGGCTGCTAAGCATGCTCTACTTATTTTCACCAGTATGACCATTGCTAGCATTGGTTCGTTTTAGTCTTTGTTTTCTGATAAAAGTGACAATAAAAAGACGATTGCTATTTGCTGTACAAAGGCAAGACATACTTCTTCATGAAAAGTGCCTAATTTCTGTGAAAAATGTGTTGGTTCGAGATGTGTTCTTGACAAAACGCTTGTCTATTCAGCTAGTATGGTCCCAGTAAGAGACAGTGGAAGTTTGAAGTTCCTTGGAGTAGCCCAGTCGATCGAGCTGGATACGGCTGCATATTTGGCAACCATAGTCAGGATTGCAGTACCATTTCTGGCCAGAGTCCTACAAATGTTTCCTTTAAGCTATACTATTTATAACTTACTGTATTTATATCCTATTCTACAAAACCCGTTTCCATATGAGTTGGGGAATTGTGTTAGATGTAAATATAAACGGAATACAATGATTTGCAAATCCTTTTCAACCCAGATTCAATTGAATGCACTACAAAGACAATATATTTGATGTTCAAACTCATAAAATTAATTTATTTTTTTGCAAATAATAATTAACTTAGAATTTCATGGCTGCAACATGTGCCAAAGTAGTTTGGAAAGGGCATGTTAACCACTGTGTTACATTACCTTTTCTTTTAACAACACTCAAAAAACATTTGGGAGCTAAGGAAACTAATTAATGAAGCTTTGAAAGAGGAATTCTTCCCATTTTTGTTTTATGTAGAGCTTCAGTCGTTCAACAGTCCGGGGTCTCCGCTGTCGTATTTTACGCTTCAGAATGCACCACACATTTTCGATGGGAGACAGGTCTGGACTGCAGGCGGGCCAGGAAAGTATCTGCACTCTTTTTTTACGAATCCACGCTGCTGTAACACATGCTGAATGTGGCTTGGCATTGTCTTGCTGAAATAAGCAGGGGTGTCCATGAAAAGGACGGCGCTTGGATGGCACTATATGTTGTTCCAAAACCTGTATGTACCTTTCAGCATTAATGGTACCTTCACAGATGTGTAAGTTACCCATGCCTCGGGCACTAATGCACCCCCATACCATAACACATGCTGGCTTTTGAACTTTGCTTCGATAACCGCCTGGATGGTCCGCTTTCCCTTTGGTCCAGATGACACGATGTCGAATATTTCCAAAAACAATTTGAAATGTGAACTCGTCAGACCACAGAACAGATTTCCACTTTACATCAGTCCATCTTAGATGATCTCGGGCCCAGAGAAGCCGGCGGCGTTTCTGGATGTTGCTCATAAATGGCTTTCGCTTCGCATAGTAGAGCTTTAACTTTCACTTACAGATGTAGCGACAAACTGTATTTAGTGACAGTGGTTTTCTGAAGTGTTCCTGAGCCCATGTGGTGATATCCTTTAGAGATTGATGTCGGTTTTTGATACAGTGCCATCTGAGGCATCAAAGGTCACGGTCTTATAATGTTGGTTTGCGGCCATGCCGCTTATGTGGAGTGATTTCTCCAGATTCTCTGAACTTTTTGATGATATTATGGATCGTAGATGTTGAAATCCCTAAATGTTTTGCAATTGCACTTTGAGAAACGTTGTTCTAAAACTGTTTGACTATTTGCTCACACAGTTGTGGACAAAGGGGTGTACTTCGCTCCATCCTTTATTTGTGAAAGACAGAGCATTGTTTGGGAAGCTGTTTTTATACCCAATCTTGGCACCAACTTGTTTCCAATTAGCCTGCACACCTGTGGGATGTTCCAAATAAGTGTTTCATGAGCATTCCTCAACTTTATCAGTATTTATTGCCACCTTTCCCAACTTCTTTGTCACGTAGTGCTGGCATCACATTCTAAAGTTAAGGATTATTTGCAAAAAAACAAAATGTTTATCAGTTTGAACATCAAATATGTTGTCTTTGTAGCATATTCAATTGAATATGGCTTGAAAATGACTTGCAAATCAGTGTATTCCTTTTTATATTTACATCTAACACAATATCCCTTTTCATATGGAAACAGGGTTTGTAATTACATTTTCGTCTGTGCTTTTATGACAAGAAATGTCCTTGAATCATTGAATGCATATGCAAGTCCACACCACTTTTGTAGTCATCACATGCACACACAGTACTTGTAGATCACCTGCAACACCGAACACCTGCAACAGTTCCTGCAATGTGCCCACCATTTAGCACTTGTTATTTGGCATCTTAGTAGATCAAACCCCATATGTTTACCTTCAGACTTGAATGGGATTAAAGCATGACTCCAATGGAATGCTTACTGTCTGTTTGCATTCGCGCCGCTGTTAACTCATTTCACCATAAACACTGACAGAGAAGTATACAAGTGAGTCAAAATGTGCCAGGCTTGATGTATTAAGTGGAGTGTATTTTAAAGGGGCAGCCAGAGGCCAACTTTGCAAACGCGAACTCGGTGCCAGAATGTGGAATTAAGAAGCACACACACTGAGAAGAAAGCTTAACATACACAATGAAACACTATCTACTTCGTTAATTATTCACAAATGTTTTTTAGCATGTCACGGAGCTGCCACCGAGGATTTCTGTATGTCTATACATCTTTTGTAAGTGTGGCATTTAGATAATGTCTCCACACACCATCTCGGCATCGTTACTACGGCTTTCCTCACTGAATGAACAAGTTTCTTTTTTTTGGAATATTTGCTCCCTAATTATTCCTTTTGGGCTGAACTGAACATTGTTTATTCAGAGCGTGTCGCTCCAGTGGGCTTGTTCATGGCTATACACTTTTTTGTGTGTGTGTGTGTGCGTGTGTGTGGCATGGTCTGACAAAGTAGAGTAGCTGGGGTGCGGCGGCTGCCAACGATCTAAATGGTAATTAAAATACCTTTTTGATAAAGCAAATTTAGCTGTCTTGGTGCCAGTGTTATGCTAATGAGGGTTGAGGGTTGAAGAGATAAACTGTGTTCCCACGAGAGGAAGCAGGATTGAAGAGGATGTTTATGATTCCGTCAAGGTTTAGATTTGGACATGTTGATTTATAGTGTGCACCCGATTGCAGCCGGGATAGGCTCCAGCCCCTCGCTAACCCCGAAATGGACAAACGGTCAAATATGGATGGACAATAAACATGAACATGGATTTCTTTTCAATATTGAAATGCCTTTTTAAAAGTGAGAATACCAGTGTGCACTTTTGTTTAGGGCTGTGCAATGTTTGAATTTTGACGATTCCAAGGCAGGGTAGAACATTTACCATTAATTTCTCATGGAGCTATTTTGAAGCAGTATATAAACATCAATCATTTGAACTTAAAGAGAAATTGCAATTTTGGGGAATTTTGCCTATCATTCACAATTATTATGACAGACTAGTGTTGTAATGATACCAATATTTTGGTTCCGGTACCGGTACTAAAATTATTTTGGTACTTTTCGGTACTTTTCTAAAAAAAAGGATACCACAGAAAAATTGCATTATTGGCTTTATTTTAACAAAAAATCTCCGGGTACATTAAACATATGTTTCTTATTGCAGCTAAGTCCTTAAATAAAATAGTGAACATACAAGACAACTTGTCTTTTAGTAGTAAGTAAACAAACAAAGGCTCCTAAATAGTCTGCTGACGTATGCAGTAACATATTGTGTCATTTATCATTCGATTATTTGGTCAAAATTATTAAGGACAAGTGGTACAAAATTAGTTATGAATCTACTTGTTCATTTACTGTTAATATCTGCTTACTTTTTCTTTTATCATGTTCTGTCTACACTTCTGTTAAAACACCGGCTTTGATGAGCCTGAGTTCATCTAAGATGGACTGATGCAAAGTGGAAAGGTGTTCTGTGGTCTGACGAGTCCACATTTCAAATTGTTTTTGGAAACTGTGGACGTCGTGTCCTCTGGACCAAAGCGGAAAATAACCACCCAGGCAGTTATAAGTGCAAAGTTCAAAAAGGATTTGCAAATTATTATATTGTGTTTTTATTTACGGTTTACACATCTTCTTTGGTTTTGGGTTTTGTAGAAAAAGTATGGCCGGTTTCAGGGGATCTTCTCTATGATTGGTCAAAAATTACTTATGTGACTACAGGGCAGTTTACGAACTACAAACCTGTTTCTCTACTTCCAGAATGTTCTAAAATTATTGAAAAACTGTTTAAGAACAGATTGGATACATTCTTGAATAAAGATAAAACACTTACAGACAGCCAATACGGCTACGGAGCCAACATTTCAACATTAATGGCATTAATCTAATTAAAGAGAGAGATCACTAATGCAATAAAGAGCATACACTGTGCTGTTACAATGATGATGGATTTAAAAAAAGCTTTTGACACAATAATCATAATATCTAAATAAAGACATCAGAACGGTATGGTATCAGAGGGTTGGTCTTGACATGGGTAAGAAGCTTCTTAACCTCTAGGAAGCAATACATGAAGATAGGCAAACACACTTCCACAGAGCTAAAAAATATTCTGTGGCGTATCTCATTGATCAATACTAGGACCAACATTGTTCAATCTTTGTATAAGCGACATTTGCAGATGATACAACTCAGTTTTGTTCAGAAGAGAACACAGAAGCTAATGCAAACAACAGAATAAATGAACACATGAAAAAGATGGTTTGACAAAAACAGACTGTGGAGAGGCGTAGCCGACAAGCTGACAGCGGGGCAGGGTACGCTGCAGCCCTGCCCAAGATGGCGGCAAGGAGGCGGAGAATGCGGCGGAACGGAGAGGCGGGGCGTGCCGAGAGCGACGCCACATTCTCCGCCTCCTTGTTGTTTGGATGGCCATACACTCATTATCCGCAGCTCCGCCATGGGGAGCAGAGTCCAGCAAAGAGACAGGTGTGAGGAAGGAGCTGTTCCTGAACCTGGTGGTTCTTGATCACAGACTCCTGTAGTGCCTCCCGAAAGGGAGGAGGGCAAACTGTTTGTGTGCTGGGTGGTAGGCTTCCTTCATGATGTTGGCTGCCCTCATGAGACAACACTTCCTGTAGATGTCATTGATGGCAGGAAGTGACGCTTCAGCTTCTGCATCGCCTTCCGGTCTTGACCGGTCTGGTTGGTATCTTGTTTAAGCAGCGGTAGAAGTTCCCCAGGATGCCTAAGGAGAGGCGTTTTTGCTTCAGAGTCCTCAAGAAAAGGCACTGGTGAGTCTTCTAGACCAGGCTGGAACAGTTAGTTGTCCAGTAAAGGTCTTGGGAGATGTGGATTCCTAGGAATTTGAAGCTGGTCACACACTCCACTGTCACAGCATTGATGTGGATGGGTGGATGAGTGTCAGCATTCTTTCTTCCACTGATTTATTTTGTTTTTAAGGTGTTGAGCATCAGGTCATAAGTGAAGTGAAGTGAATTATATTTATATAGCGCTTTTTCTCTGGTGATTCAAAGCGCTTAACATGGTGAAACCCAATATCTAAGTTACATTTAAACCAGTGTGGGTGGCACTGGGAGCAGGTGGGTAAAATGTCTTGCCCAACGACACAACGGCAGTGACTAGGATGGCGGAAGTGGGGATGGAACCTGCAACCCTCAAGTTGCTGGCAACCAAGCTATGTAGTGCTCGTATCACGCATCCAGGCAAGCCACCTTTTCCCCGAAGGCCGACTCGTCGTTGTTTTTGATAAGGCCAATCACTGTTGTTTTCGTCCACAAACTTGATGATGGCATTGGAGCCATGTACGGGTCTGCAGTCATGAGTAGAGAATGAGTATAAGAAACAAACTCAACACACAGCCTTGTGGTATGTCATTGATCATGATGACGGTGGAAGAGCAGTGGTTGTCTAAGCGGACATGTTGTGGCCTGTTGGCCAGAAAGTCCAGTAACCAGTTTAGTTGAAAGAAGCTGGTATTCCCAGATCTGTTAGTGTGGTTACTAACTTAGATGACAGTGTTAAATGCTGAACTAAATCTTCGAACAGCATTCTGGTGTATGTACCATGCTTGTCAAGGTGTGCGAGAACAAGGTGCAGCACTGTAGGACCGCTTCTTTGTACTCCTGTTCTTCGAACCATCCATCCATCCATTTTCTACCACTTATTCCCATCGGGGTTGCGGGAGGCACTGGAGCCTATCGGGCGGAAGGCGGGGTACACCCTGGACAAGTCATCGCAGGGCCAACACAGATAGACAGACAACATTCACACTCACATTCACACACTAGGGCCAATTTAGTGTTGCCAATGAACCTATCCCCAGGTGCATGTCTTTGGAGGTGGGAGGAAGCCGGAGTACCCGGAGGGAACCCACGCAGTCACGGAGAGACGATGCAAACTTCACACAGAAAGCTCCCAAACGCAGGATCAAACCCAGGACCTTCCTATTGTGAGGCAGACACACTACCCCCTCTTCCACCGTGTTGCCCACTCTCCTGGTATTCCCAGATCAGTTAGTTTGGTTACTAACTTAGATGACAGTATTGAATGCTGAACTAAGTCTTCGAACAGCATTCTGGTGTATGTACCATGCTTGTCAAGGTGTGCGAGGACAAGGTGCAGCACTGTGGGACCGCTTCTCTGTACTCCTGTTCTTGCTATAGGCAAATTAATGGGGGTACAGGGTAGTCAGGATTTGAGGTGTGCCTGTCTGATCTGATTAAAGGGGTTATGGCACAGTGTTGGTGAATTTGAAGCAGTTCGGAACAACAGCTTGGGCCAGGGACAAGTTGAATTTATCCTTCACGAACACCGCCAGCTCCTGCGCATGTTCTGAGCACAGATCCAAGGATGACGTCAAGGCCAGCGACCTTCTGTGCTTTAATCCAGCTCAGCAATGCCTCCACATCAGTGAGAGAGAGTGTTGGGGGTTGGTGGTCGGCAGCTAACCTGACTCTCGCCAGATCCTTGTAGTTCGCTGAGCTCCACACCAGGATCTGGGATCGAGAGCAATGCAAACTCCTTCAAGATAGGAAAAAATAATGAAATACATCTCCCATTGAGAAGTCCTAGATCCGTGCGTGGAGCTCTGGCGAGAAACAGGTTAGTCGGGGGCCAACTCTGCCTATTAAAAACAGGTAACTGATTCTCCTTCTCGAGCCATGCGTAAAAAATGTTCAGTTTGTTGAGGAAGGATGTGTCAGAAGAAGTGGGCCGGAGGGGCTGGTGGGCTTGTAATAATGATTTCCTTCCAGATGCGTCGGGGGTTGGCGTTAGAGAAGTGCTCGTCAACCTTCAGTTTGAAAAAGAGCTTGGCCCATTGGATGCCCCACTTCAGGTCAGCCCTGACTTTACTGCAGGCTGGAAGCGGTGTTGTAAGGCTTCGGCAGCAGGTGGACATCTATGTTCATTCAGGGCTTTTAATCAAGGTACACGGTGGTCTGTTTGTAGGTGTTGAAGTTGTTGAAAGCCTGGTTTATACCCTGGTGTCATGTAACTTGTGAATGTGACGCTGACTTACCCCCCCACCCTGCATTCCTTCCCACAAGCCTTGCAGGCCTCCCCAAATCCTAGGTTCACATCAGCGGCAACACGGACCACAGAGCTATGACTGGTCAGTTTTGGAAAAAGAGTGTCCCTGATCACAGGAGAACAGCCTGTGCCTGAACTGCACAATTTATTGTATAAAATAAAATTTGCATGCAAACTGATATTGTGTTGCGCGGGTTCCTTCTGGCTACTTTGGTTTCCTCCCATCTACAAAGACATGCACCTGGGGATAGGCTGATTGGCAACACTAAATTGGCCCTAGTGTGTGAATGTCAGTGTGAATGTTGTCTGTCAATCTGTGTTGGCCCTGCGATGAGGTGGCGACTTGTCCAGGTTGTACCCCGCCTTCCACCTGTGTGCAGCTCAGTTAGACTCCAATACCCTCGCGACCCCGTATGGATGAATGGATAATATTGTCTCCTTAATATCTTGAGGAGCTATAAAAAATATAGACTTAATGTGTTGTCTTTCAGCTTTTGTTGTTTCGTCCAAAAGACGTCACACAAAGGACACACTTTCTAACTTTTATTGCCAATTGTGTGCTAACAACGGGTTCAATTTTTACACACATTATTTCTTGTGCACGTGTGAAAAAGACAACACTACCCCATTCAATATCTTTCAGGCACAGCGGGTTTATTCGCAAACCTGAGAGCTCTGAACTTAAAAAATGCCACCAGCAGGGCGTTACAATATTTATTTGACAGTTTTGTTTATTTTCAATAACCAAGTTTCTTGCCCCATACTCCGGACAGCCGAATAGCAGTGCAAAATCGCCTTACCTCTGCTGCGACGCGTTCAGAAGTTGCACAGTCGATTTCACAGATGTCTTTTCCTCTGTTCTTTGAGTAAAACTGATTTTTTTCTATAAGTAAAGAGATCATTCTGAATGATTAGTTCCAGTAGTTATCAAAGAAATCAATGTTGTGGTTGTCTATCGCTCTTCACAAAAAGATACATTTTGAGTCGAAAACAGCTGCGGTTGCTCTTTCTGGAGACACTTCCCTTTAGTGTTATGGAAGAGAATTGCAATTAACAAATCAGCTCCGATGGATGCTGTCAGAGGGGCTGCAAGTGAGAGTATATCTCAGTCTTAAAGGCCTACTGAAACCCACAACTACCCACCACGCAGTCTGATAGTTTATACATCAATGATGAAATATTAACAATGCAACACATTCCAATACGGCTTTTTTAGTTTACTAAATTACAGTTTTAAATTTCCCGGGAGTTTCGTCTTGGAAACGTCGTGTAATGATGACGTGTACGCAGGACGTCACAGGTTTTTAGGAAGTATGAGCGCTACGCACACACACAGGTAAAAGTCGTCTGCTTTAACGGCATAATTACACAGTATTTTGGAGATCTGTGTTGCTGAATCTTTTGCAATTTGTTCAATTAATATTGGAGAAGTCACAGTAGAAAGATGGAGTTGGGAAGCTTGAGCTTTTAGCCACACAAACACACAGTGATTCCTTGTTTAAAATTCCCGGAGCTGAAACTTTCCTATTGATCAGAGCGCGGTCAAGCAGACTTGGATCCCCACCACATGTCAACCAGCAGGTTTCGGTGAGAAAATTGTAGTTAAAAAGTCGCCACTTACCGGATAAAAGCTGAGCTTGTGTCGTCCGTACAGCTGCCGTCGACACCCGTGAGACATTGGCATCAAGACACCCGTGGAGACACCCCTCCGACTATCAGGTAATATTAAGCTCACTAAAACACCAGCAACACAATAGAAAGATAAGGGATTTCCCAGAATTATCCTAGTCGGCGATCCTGTTCTGTCTCCCTGTTATGTTTGTCTGATCTTGAATGGGATTGTGCTGAAAATTTTAATTTTCCTGAAAGAACTCTCCTGACGGAATAAATAAAGTACTATCTAATCTAATCTAATCTAGTAAATGTGTTTAAAAACATCGGAATACGTCCCAATGCTATCGCGTTTTTTTTTTTAACTTGTTTTTAATTTTTTTTCCCTAGTCTGTCGCTATCAATATCCTCAAACACGAATCTTTCATCCTCGCTCAAATTAATGGGGAAATTGTCGTTTTCTCGGTCCGAATAACTGTTTTTGTTGGAGGCTCCCATTAAAATCAATGTGAATAGGTGAGGAGCCATCAATATGCGACCTCATCGTCTGCGACTTCCGGTAAAGGCGAGGCTTTTTCAGGAAGTACCAAAAGTGGCGAACTTTATCGTTGATTTTCTCTACTAAATCCTTTCAGCAAAAATACGGCAATATCGCGAAATGATCAAGTATGACACATAGAATGGACCTGCTATTACCGTTTAAATAAGAACATTTCATTTCAGTAGGCCTTTAAGGTGGTGGATATAAAATCTAGTACTGAGGAAGCGTCGCGCTCGATGTCCAACCATCCATCCAACTTCTTCTGCTTATCCAAGGTCGGGGTTGCGGGGGCAACAGCCTAAATAGGTAAGCTAAGACTTCCCTCTCCCCAGCCACTTCGTCCAGCTCCTCCTGGTGGATCCCGAGGCGTTACCAGGCTAGCCGGTAGACAGTCTTTCCAACGTGTCCTGGGTCTTCCCCGTTGCCTCTTACAGGTCAGACGTGCCCGTTCGGGTGGCATCTTGAATAGATGTCCAAACCACATCATCTGGCTTCTCTCGATGTGCTCGATGTCAATATACTGATTTAATATCAACACTAGGGGCTTCACGGTGGAAGAGGGGTTAGTGCGTCTGCCTCACAATACGAAGGTCCTGCAGTCCTGGGTTCAAATCCAGGCTCGGGATCTTTCTGTGTGGAGTTTGCATGTCCTTCCCGTGAATGCGTGGGTTCCCTCCGGGTACTCCGACTTCCTCCCACTTCCAAAGACATGCACCTGGGGATAGGTTGATTGGCAACACTAAATTGGCCCTAGTGTGTGAATGTGAGTGTGAATGTTGTTTGTCTATCTGTGTTGGCCCTGCGATGAGGTGGCGACATGTCCAGGGTGTACTCCGCCTTCCGCCCAATTGTAGCTGAGATAGGCGCCAGCGCCCCCTGCGACCCCAAAAGGGAATAAGCGGTAGAAAATGGATGGACTAGGGATTTATGGATCTGTCTGTCCTTTGACATGTATGCCTGGCAGTGGCTGCTAAACAGCAACCCGGCAGTTGTTGTTATAGTATCCTCTCTCTCACTCTTATCAATCTACGTGTTAGTTTTCTTTGATTAACTTCTTACGTTCTGCTGTAACGTGGTTCCATCTACATTTCTTCAATTTTACTAAACACTTCTGCTCTTTCCCTCTCTTTGTGTTACATGTTTAGCATTGTCCTCCAGTGGTAATACTGGTAATTTGTTTTATTATTTGCCGCAACGAAGGATGATTGGCTTCAGGGAGAGGCTCCACACTGTGAGGTATAATTAGCTGCTAGCATCCGATGTGCAAGCTATTTCTTACCATTTGCATCGAATCGAAAACAGGAATCAACATTTAAACATTTGGACGATCCTGTAAGAATCCGTATGTAAGGCCCAGTTCTCATTGATGCTGGATGCCCGACCTTACTTTTGCTTGTAATATCGAGTGATCACTTTTCTTCTGTACAGAACTTTCAATCACAATAGCGTACGGTGGTTGTTGGCATGACCACAAAATGCAGGTGAGGCGGTCCTTTTATTTAGGAATTGGGCAGGCAAAGGAACACGGTAATATGATACATAAAACCGTGCATGTGCTATGCAGTGTGTCAAGCAAACAATGCTGGCTTAAGAAACCTCCAGATTGGCAATCGGCAACATAGTGGGAAGCACTTAGAGGATGTAAAAGTCATCAATCCATTTTCTACCACTTGGGGGGCGCTGGTGCCTATCTCAGCTACAATCGGGCGGAAGGCGGGGTACACCCTGGACAAGTCGCCACCTCATCGCAGGGCCAACACAGATAGACTGACAACATTCACACTCACATTCACACACTAGGGCCAATTTAGTGTTGCAATCAACCTATCCCCAGGTGCATGTCTTTGGAGGTGGGAGGAAGCCGGAGTACCCGGAGGAAACCCACGCAGACACGGGGAGGACATGCAAACTCCACACAGAAAAATCCCGAGCCCGGGATTGAACCCAGGACTACTTAGGACTTTCGTATTGTGAGGCAGACGCACTAACCGCCACCGTGCTGCCCATGTAAAAGTCAATGCAAGGGAAATTAGGAAATAAGAACAAGAAGTGGGAAACACAAAACAAGAGCGCTAGACAAGAAGTAATACCAAAAAGAGGGAAATATAACATAGAGTCCAATCTGTCATGCGAGATCAGGACACTTTGAAGGTCACAGTAGTGTTTAAAAAAAAAACTCAAACTCAAAGAAAATAGGTGAAAATGTATGTATTAGTTTAAAAATACAGTGGCACTTCTTCGGTACAACATTTTCACCAAAACTATGTCTCTAACAACCAAACATTGTGCGTAACAGACTAGTCGGTTAACCTACATATTATTTCACGGATTATAGTTTCCAAACAAAAGCTCCACACGTTGGTGACTCAATGAATCAATCTGATTTTTATTGAGTCAAACTAAAATATTATCCACCCTGGTTGATGTCGGATAATTCTCTGCACCTCCATTCACAGAGCACACTCTGTCTGGATAAAACCCTTGTATCATTCAAATATTAATGGGCTTTATATGGGCTTCAAAATGAATGTATAATTGCGCAAATGAGCCAATTTGCTCGTATCTATATGCTGCTATTACAGCTGGCATGTTTAGTTGTCTGAACCTAATTAGAATTATTGCAGTTGGACAAAAGAGTAAAGAGGACAAAAGGAGAATAGACAAGAAAGCAAAATAGACAGAAACTTCCAGCATACTTTCTTCTTAGCATTCGTTTTTTTTCTGTTTTTCTTTGTACTCTCATTTTCCCACCTAACAAGATTGAACAAGAAGATTGTCATACTTTGTGGGGCAGAAGCTTTGCCTAAAGCAGAGGTGAAGAAATGAGCGAGAAATGTGATATTGGCCAATAATATAGCATTGATATACAGCTGGTGCGGAGTGTAATCAATGCTAGACGAATCAATTTTAATATAAGGGAACTGTTGGACCCCCTAAGGCCCTGGACCCAGAGCAGCGCTGATGTATCCTTAATGACTGAAGCTGTCAGTGTGCTTCAACTGTAAACAAAAATTAATAATAATATTAAAGAAATATATACAAATATATATATATATATATATATATATATATATATATATATATATATATTGGGGCGGCATGGCGCAGTGGAAAAGTGGCTGGGTGCAACCTGAAGGTCCCTGGTTCAATACCCACCTAGTACCAGCCTCGTCACGTCCGTTGTGTCCTTGAGCAAGACACTTCACCCTTGCTCCTAATGAGTGCTGGTTAGCGCCTTGCATGGCAGCTCCCTCCATCAGTGTGTGAATGTTTGTGTGAATGGGTAAATGTGTCAAAAGCGCTTTGAGTACCTTGAAGGTAGAAAAGCGCTATACAAATATAACCCATTTATTTCTTATTTATATATATATATATATATCTAGCCTTTAAATAGACTCCCTTTTTAGACCAGTTGATCTGCCGTTTCTTTTCTTTTTCTTCTATGTCCCACTCTCCCTTGTGGAGGGGGTCCGGTCCGATCCCGTGGCCATGTACTGCTTGCCTGTGTATCGGCTGGGGACATCTCTGCGCTGCTGATCCGCCTCCGCTTGGGATGGTTTCCTGCTGGCTCCGCTGTTAACGGGACTCTCGCTGCTGTGTTGGATCCGCTTTGGACTGGACTCTCGCGACTGTGCTGGATCCATTATGGATTGAACTTTCACAGTATCATGTTAGACCCGCTCGACATCCATTGCTTTCCTCCTCTCCAAGGTTCTCATAGTTATCATTGTCACCGACGTCCCACTGGGTCATTATTGTCACCGATGTCCCACTGGGTGTGAGTTTTCCTTGCCCTTATGTGGGCCTACCGAGGATGTTGTAGTGGTTTGTGCAGCCCTTTGAGACACTAGTGATTTAGGGCTATATAAATAAATGATAAATGGGTTGTACTTGTATAGCGCTGTTCTACCTTCAAGGTACTCAAAGCGCTTTGACACTACTTCCACATTTACCCATTCACACACACATTCACACACTGATGGAGGGAGCTGCCATGCAAGGCGCCAAGGAGGAGCCATCAGGAGCAAGGGTGAAGTGTCTTGCTCAGGACACAACGGACGTGACGAGGTTGGTACTAGGTGGGATTTGAACCAGGGACACTCGGGTTGCGCACGGCCACTCTCCCATTGCGCCACGCCGTCCCATAAGTAAACATTGATTGATTGATTGATATATATATATATATATATATATATATATATATATATATATATATATATATATATATGTATATATATGTATATATATATATATATATATATATATATATGTGTGTGTGTATGTGTATATATACAGTGGGGCAAAAAAGTATTTAGTCAGTCACCGATTGTGCAAGTTCTCCCTTGTAAAATGATGACAGAGGTCTGTAATTTTCATCATAAGTACGCTTCAACTGTGAGAGACAGAATGTGAAAAAAAAATCCAGGAATTCACATTGTAGGAATTTTCAAGAATTTGTTTGTAAATTATGGCGGAAAATTTGGTCGACCATTCAAAGCTCTCACTGATGGAAGGAGGTTTTGGCTCAAAATCTCACGATACATGGCCCCATTCATTCTTTCCTTAACACGGATCAATCGTCCTGTCCCCTTAGCAGAAAAACAGCCCCAAAGCATGATGTTTCCACCCCCATGCTTCACAGTAGGTGTGGTGTTCTTGGGATGCAACTCAGTATTCTTCTTCCTCCAAACACGACGAGTTGAGTTTACACCAAAATGGATACATGGGTGATACAGCAGAGGATTGGGAGAATGTCACGTGGTCAAATGAAACCAAAATAGAACTTTTTCTCACCCGGGAATCATTTATAGTGATTTAACCCCCAATTCCAACCCTTGATGCTGATTGCCAAGCAATGGGTCCCATTGTTATAGTCTTTGGAATGACTCGGCCAGGGTTTGAACTCACAACCTACCAATCTCAGGGCGGACACTCTAACCACTAGGCCACTGAGTAAGTGCCTCAAAGCGCTTTGAGTCTCTAGAGAAAAGCGCTGTATAAATATAAGTCACATTCACATAATTGAGTTATTAATTTTTGTCCGTGGCCTAATCATGGTATCAATATCGAGAATCGTGGAAATTCATAGGTATTGTTATGGACTACTGAAATTCTGGTGTCATGACCACCCTAATACTTTGTGTGAAATAATACCATGGAAATGAATTTTTACTCTTCTTCCTTCTCTTCTCTTCTGTGCACCCTCAGAAAATAAATCAGTAGGTAATTATGTATCATTGATTTCGCAGCATGACCGTTTTGGCCCTGAGAAGTAAATGTTTTCGGATTCCACGAATTAGCAATGGATTGCATAAATGTAGATTGTTACATGAAGGACATACATGTGCGTGTTATTACACTTGTAGTCATGTCTGCTTCATGGTGTCTGTGTTTGCTTAACTGACTTTTCTTCTCACACATTGGCTGAGCCTTTTATTCTTGAAGGTGTTTGAGGTACCAGGTAATACGATGTGACATGGAAGGATAGAAAAAAAGAGTTATTGTAAATGTGGGAATTTCTATAAGATGCAGGGAAACATTACACAAATCGTGGTTGAACTGTTGCAATATCAAATGCAATGAAATAGATTTGTCACGTTCGGTGCGCATTGCGATGCGCGGAGGTGTCAACTCAAGATGCATGGGACCAGACAAGCAAGTTAGCAGGTAGGAGCTGGATTTAATTTATAAAATGACAAAAGAACACTGATGGAAATAAAAAAGAAAGCGCGTACAATGCACGGGGAGCTAGGCTAACACTAGCACCGGGTAAAAGTCCAAAAGCTGCACGTGTCATGCGCCCAAAAGCTAAGGTGGAACTTAGCAAGCCAAAAACAGGACAAGATAATCGAACGTGCATGTTGCCTAAAGCAAGTGAAGAATTCAGGCAGAACAAAGGGAGGAGGCAGGTATAAATACAGAAACGGTAATCAAAAACAGATGTGCGCCGGGCGTCAGTGCAGGTGGAACAAATGAAGTCGCTATGGTGACCAATACAAACAAGGAAGTGCTCAAATACTGGGATCGGCTGAGTCCAAAACGTGATCAAAACAAACAATAAACGATCCGTGTAGCGGATCGTGACAAGATTGGTACTAAGGTTTTGTTTGCCCATGGAAACTCCTACCTCACTTTGGTGTACGTGACAATAACCCATGATGTGATTATAAAAGACCTTGGTTATCAATGTGTGAACTCGGGTTTTGATTACAATTTAGAGGAGGGCAATGATCTGGGTCAGATGACTGAAACTCTGATTTTAAACAGGGGCGGATTTGGGATGGACAAAGATGAGTGGCTTACTCTAGATAATGCAGGATTTTAAGCATGTGCAAAAAAATTTTGCTTTTTACTTCCACCAGGATCATTTATGCTACTTTTGGAGAGGGCGTGGCGTGGGGGGTTTGAATAAAAATCTAAAGGGACTGGCCGCAGACATACTCAGAAAGTTAGTTGGTTGATTGAAGTGTTGAAGGGGGCATGGCCTGCGGATCTGCAGCGAAACCGGGTGTGCCAGGATTGGCTTCGAGATCGGCGATAGGTGCGTGGATGGCCCACCTGTGACTGATTGTCTAATCACCTGTCGCTCTGCTAAAAGGCAGCAGCCGGGGAGGAGAGAGGGGTTGGGGGTGGATCTGCAGCGCGAGCGAGAGAGACAGAAGAAAAGACACTTGCTGAAAAGCCCACACAAAAAGACTGTATTAAAAAAAAAACATTGTTCTAAAACCCTGAAAAGGAGCTGTCAGTGTCACGATCCGCCTCCCGGATTGGACAAAGTTTTGTTCTTGAGTCGTTTTGTGTGTTTTCTAATTATTTTTGGACACTTCCATTCCCTGAATTGTGTGTGCACTTCCTTGTTTGTATTTGTCACCATGGCGACTTCATTTGCTCCACCTGCACTGACTTTCTGACGCACACCTCTTTTTGATCATTGTTTTGAGTATTTAAGCCTGCCTGCTACCTGTCTTCGTCCTGGATGTTTTGTTTGCTCCATGCAACGGTCCATCCATCCATTTCCCACCGCTTATTCCCTTTTGGGGACGCGGGGGGCGCTGGCGCCTATCTCAGCTACAATCGGGCGGAAGGCGGGGTACACCCTGGACAAGTCGCCACCTCTTCGCAGGGCCAACACAGATAGACAGACTACATTCACACTCACACTCACACACGAGGGCCAATTTAGTGTTGCCAATCAACCTATCCCCAGGTGCATGTCTTTGGAAGTGGGAGGGAACCCACGCATTCACGGGGAGAACATGCAAACTCCACACAGAAAGATCCCGAGCATGGATTTGAACCCAGGACTGCAGGAACTTCGTATTGTGAGGCAGACGCACTAACCCCTCTGCCACCGTGAAGCCCCTATGCAACGGTCACGTTTGTTATCCTGCCTTAGTATTTACCTTGCTAAGTCATGTCTTAGCTTCGCAAGCGCTCTGCACATCGATACTCTTGGACTTTGAACTCGATGCTTGCTAACCATTAGCATTTAGCTTCCCGTGCGTAGGCATGCCGTTTCTTTACCTTTTGTCAGTGTTATTTAGTCATTTTTATATTAAAACAAGCTCCTACCGGCAATCCTGCCTTGTCCGAGTCCTGCAGCAACTTGGGGTGGCAACTCGCGCATTCAATATGCGTTCCAAACGTAACAGTCATGTCGGTGATTAGTGGTCCGAGGAACCCGGAGGAAAGAAACTTCCACATGAAGTTTGTATACAGTTTCAATATGAACATATTTGACATATTTATATTTCTCTGTGCAACATGTCTCAAAAAGAGTAGAAAAAACCTTATTTAATCCTCCCCCTTTTCCACTTCATAGCAAATAGAGTTGGTATCAAAGCAATTTCTAACACATTTTTTTTTGCATTTAATCTGTAATATAACATTAATTAAAAAAAATAACGAGTAGGTACATAAATATCTTTGAAGTTCAAAAAGTTTATCAGATTCTTCTTCCTTGAACTTCGTAAAAACTTAGTTTGAACAGTTTTTTTTAAACTCGATCATATTCCAACACTGTTTGACTTCTTTGCTTATTTAATCTATTCCATAATTTAGTTCCACATACTTACAGTATATACTAAAAGTCTTAAGTGTTATGAATGCATACAAATGTTTCTAGTGTTTTTCTCTTGTATTGTAATTCACAAATTTTAGTTTGGAATAATTAATTTTTTGGATTATAGTTTGTTGTATGCATAATTTTAGCTCACATCATTGAATGTCTATATTCTTGATTCAATAAATAAAGGAGTTGAATGTTCTCGATAGCCAACATTTTGTATTGTTCTTTTGCAGTTATTTTCTCATAGTTCTTTTCAATAACTCAGATATGGTAATACTAGCAAGCACTCGAGAATATGGAGTGATTTTTGGTTGAGTATAAATTTGGCTTTGTTCATTATTTAAAGTAGCTACCTTATGTTGTATATTTTTATATGAGATTTGCAATTAATGTTATCATCTATAATTACACCCAAATATTTGATTTAACTTTCAATGTCTGCTTTGTCTATCTGTATAGTGATTTAATTTCCGCCCATGTGCAGCTGAGATAAGCACCAGCACCCCCCGTGACCCCGAAAGGGACAAGCGGTAGTAAATAGATGGATGCATGGACTTTCTGTTCATCCATCCATTTTCTTCCGCTTATCCGAGTTCGGGTCGCGGGGGTAGCAGCCTAAGCAGGGAAGCCCAGACTTCCCTCTCCCCAGCCACTTCGTCCAGCTCTTCCCGGGGGATCCCGAGGCGTTCCCAGGCCAGCCGGGAGACATAGTCTTCCCAACGTGTCCTGGGTCTTCCCCGTGGCCTCCTACCGGTTGGACGTGCCGTAAACACCTCCCTAGGGAGGCGTTCGGGTGGGATCCTGACCAGATGCCCGAACCACCTCATCTGGCTCCTCTCGATGTGGAGGAGCAGCGGCTTTACTTTGAGCTCCTCCCGGATGGCAGAGCTTCTCACCCTATCTCTAAGGGAGAGTCCTGCCACACGGCGGAGGAAACTCATTTCGGTCGCTTGTACCCGTGATCTTATCCTTTCGGTCATGACCCAAAGCTCATGACCATAGGTGAGGATGGGAACGTAGATCGACCGGTAAATTGAGAGCTTCGCCTTCCGGCTCAGCTCCTTCTTCACCACAACGGATCGGTACAACGTCCGCATTACTGAAGACGCCGCACCGATCCGCCTGTCAATCTCACGATCAACTCTTCCCTCACTCATGAACAAGACTCCTAGGTACTTGAACTCCTCCACTTGGGGCAGGGTCTCCTCCCCAACCCGGAGATGGCATTCCACCCTTTTCCAGGCGAGAACCATGGACTCGGACTTGGAGGTGCTGATTCTCATTCCGGTCGCTTCACACTCGGCTGCGAACCTATCCAGTGAGAGCTGAAGATCCCGGTCAGAAGAAAGCCATCAGGACTACATCATCTGCAAAAAGCAGAGATCCAATCCTGCGGTCACCAAACCGGAACCCCTCAACGCCTTGACTGTGCCTAGAAATTCTGTCCATAAAAGTTATGAACAGAATCTGTGACAAAGGACAGCCTTGGCGGAGTCCAACCCTCACTGGAAATGTGTTCGACTTACTGCCGGCAATGCGGACCAAGCTCTGGCACTGATCGTACAGGGAGCGGACCGCCACAATAAGACAGTCCGATACCCCATACTCTCTGAGCACTCCCCACAGGACTTACCGAGGGACACGGTCGAATGCCTTCTCCAAGTACACAAAGCACATGTAGACTGGTTGGGCAAACTCCCATGCACCTTCAAGAACCCTGCCGAGAGTATAGAGCTGGTCTACAGCTCCACGACCAGGACAAAAACCACACTGCTCCTCCTGAATCCGAGGTTCGACTATCCGGCGTAGCCTCCTCTCCAGTACACCTGAATAAACCTTACCGGGAAGGCTGAGGAGTGTGATCCCACGATAGTTGGAACACACCCTCCGGTCCCCCTTTTTAAAGAGAGGAACCACCACCCCGGTCTGCCAATCCAAAGGTACCGCCCCCGATGTCCACGCGATGCTGCAGAGAAAACAGATGAACTTTGAAAACAGATGAACTTTCTGTTCATCTGCTTTCAAATAGCATTAGATTGAGATTTAAAGATGGTCTGTTTTTCTCAACCCATCTCTTTAAATTATTTGTTTCTTCTTTTACTATTTGCAACAACTTCTGGGTGAGTTCTCTTCTAAACAAAACTGTCATTTCGTCCGCAAATAAGACTAGCTCTAAGTCCCTAGTAACTTTACAGGTGTTGTGTATGAAGAGATTATTGATCCTTGATATACATTTTTGCGCTGCAGACGTGTGTTCGCCGAGCTTCATGTATGGCTTCCTGTTAATAAAGTAGCTTTGTATCCAGATCGTTGCAGGTGCACACTGTTGAGAACTTAACTCTATTGGAATTTATATGAAAATGATTATCCGCGAGTGTTACACTTTTATTTATGAATTTGTCCAATCATTTAGTTCGGGAATTTACCTATTTGAAATAATAAATTGCGTATGTACGCAAAAGGTTTGAAAATCTCTTTAATAAACTTTTTTTTTAATCATTTTCATATAAATTCCAATACAATTGGGTTCTAGATTTACATTTATTGACAATTTTCAAACATTGGAAAAAAGCTCCATGCATAAAGCCGTTTACAATATGAGGCTCTTTCTCTCTCGGGGTGAAAAGAGGAGCAAACAGCTTGGAGGTAGCTCAACATTACGAGAGTTAAGATCTCATATATTTACACAAATTTAAGTTACTAAGTTAAAGCTAAAGTACCAATGATTGTCACACACACACTGGGTGTGTGTGACAGCAGCAGTGGACGCACCCGGGATTCATTTTTGGTGATTTTACCACCAATTCAAACCCTTGATTCTGAGTGCCAAGTAGGGAGGTAATGGGCCCCATTTTTGTAGTCCTTGGTATGACTCGGCCGGGATTTGAACTCACGACCTACGAGCTCAAGGCGGACACTCTAACCCCTAGGCCACTGAGTAGTACTGATGTCTCTCCAAGCATATGAGTTTGGAAATTGTGTTGAATGTAAATATAAACAGAATACAATGATTTACAAATCCTTTTTAACCCATATTCAATTGAATGCACTACAAAGACAAGATATTTGATTTTTTTTTGGCAAATACTAATTAACTTAGAATTTCTTGGCAGCAAAACATGTGGTGAAGTAGTTGGGTAAGGACATGTTCACCACTGTGTTACATCACCTTTTCTTTTAACAACACTCAATAAACATGTGGGAACTGAGGAAAATAATTGTTGAAGCTTTGAAAGGGGAATTCTTTCCCATTCTTGTTTTATGTGGAGCTTCAGTCGTTCAACAGTCCGGGGTCTCCGCTGTCGTAGTTTACGCTTCATAATGCGCCACACATTTATGATGGGAGACAGGTCTGGATTACAGGCGGGCCAGAAAAATACCTGCACTCTTTTTTTAGGAAGCCACGCTGTTGTAACACGTTCTGAATGTGGCTTGTCATGTGTCTTGTTGAAATAAGCAGGGGCGTCCATAAAAAAGACGGCGCTTAAATGGCAGCATATGTTGTTCCAAAACCTGTATGTACCTTTCAGCATTAATGGTGCCTTCACAGGTGTGTAAGTTACCCATGCGTTGGGCACTAATGCACCCCCATACCTTCACAGGTGCTGGCATTTGAACTTTGCATCGATACCAGTCTGGATGGTTCGCTTTCCCTTTCGGTCTGGATGACACGATGTTGAATATTTCCAAAAACAATTTGAGATGTGGACTCGTCAGACCACAGAACACTTTTCCACTTTGCATCAGTCCATCTTAGAGGATCTCTGGCCCAGAGAAGCCAGCGGCATTTCTGGATGTTGTTGATAAATGGCTTTTGCTGTGCATAGTAGAGCTTAACTTGCACTTACAGATGTAACAACGAATTGTATTTAGTGACAGTGGTTTTCTGATGTGTTCCTGAGCCCATGTGGTGATATTCTTTAGAGATTGATGTCGGTTTTTGGTACAGTGTCGTCTGAAGGATCGACGGTCAAGGTCATTCAATGTTGTTTTCCGGCCATGCCGCTTACGTGGAGTGATTTTTCCAGATTCTCTGAACATTTTGATGATATTATGGACCATAGATGTTGAAATACCTAAATTCCTTGCAATTGCACTTTGAGAAACGTTGTTCTTAAACTGTTTGACTATTTGCTCAGGCAGTTGTGGACAAAGGGTTTGTACCTCGCCCCATCTTTTCTTGTGAAAGACTGAGCATTTTTTGGGAAGCTGTTTTTATACCCTAACAATTTCTTAACTCATATGGAAAACGGGGTTTGTACACACAGATAATGTGTCATGAAACAAATAAAAATTAAATAGACAGAGGACATACAGTAAGTAAAGTAAATTAAATGTGCTCAAATATACAAACCCTGTTTCCATATGAGTTGGGAAATTGTGTTAGATGTAAATATAAATGGAATACAATGATTTGCTAATCATTTTCAACCCATATTCAGTTGAATATGCTACAAAGACAACATATTTAAAACTGATAAACATTTTTTTTTTGCAAATAATCATTAACTTTAGAATTTGATGCCAGCAACTTGGACAAAAAAGTTGGGAAAGGTGGCAATAAATACTGATAATGTTGAGGAATGCTCATCAAACACTTATATGGAACATCCCACAGGTGTGCAGGCTAATTGGGAACAGTTGTGTTACGAACTGATTGGGTGGATCCCAAGGATGCAGAGACGTTTTGTAGTAGTGAAAAGTTCTTCCTTTATTTTGGCGGAAGGTGGACGTAGCCGAAACAAAAAGCGAGGGGGGAAGAACAAAAACACACCATTAAGAACTACAATAATAGATTACCAAAACTAACAAAAAGCGCTAGACAAGGCTAGGAATAACAGGCAAACCTGCGAGGTGCACAAATCAAACTTGAGAGTTTGCTAGTGAGCCGAAAAAGAGGACGCGTGCGAGTAGCAACAGTAGTGAGACACAAAGTTCCGGCGCTCACAGGCCGTCAGCACCCAGGTTATATAGGCCACCCTAATCAATCTCAGGTGTGTGTGTCTGCCCAGCGCCAGCTGCACTCCATACTGTGGATGAGAGCGAAAGTAAATATGGTGTGCAAATGAATACAGATATTAGCAAGGAAAATTCAGCTTACCACAAGTTGTGTGCCATTGCTGGGTATAAAAGCAGCTTCCATGAAATGCTAAGTAATTCACAAACAAGGATGGGGTGAGGGTCACCACTTTGTAAGCAAATTGTTGAACAGTTTTAGAACAACATTTCTTAACGAACTATTGCAAGGATTTTAGGGATTTTACCATCTACCGTCCGTAATATCATCAAAAAGTTCAGAGAATCTGGAGAAATCACTGCACGGAAGCGATGATATTACAGACTTTTGTTCCCTCAGGCGGTACTGCATCAAAAACCGACAACTGTATGTAAAGGATATCACCACATGGGCTCCGGAACACTTCATAAAACCACTGTCAGTAACTTCAGTTGGTTGCTACATCTGTAAGTGCAAGTTAAAACTATATTATGCAAAGCCAAACCCATTTATCAACAATATCCGGAAACGCCGCCGTCTTGGCAGGGCCCGAGCTCATCTGATGGACTGATGCAAAGTGGAAAAGTGTTTTGTGGTCTGACAAGTCCACATTTCAAATTATATTTGGAAACAGAGGACGTGGTGTCCTCCAGAACAAAGAGGAAAATAACTATTCGTATTGTTTTGGCGCAAAATTCAAAAGCCAGCATCTGTGATGGTATGGGGGTGTATTAGTGCCCAAGGCATGGGTAACTTGCACATCTGTGAAGGCACCATTAACGCTGAAAGGTCCATACAGGTTTTGTAGCAACATATGTTGTCATGCAAGCAACATTTTCATGGACGCCCCTGCTTATTTCAGCAAGACAAGTGTTACAACAGTGTGTCTTCGTAAAAAAAGAGTGCGGGTACTTTCCTGGCCCGCCTGCAGTCCAAACCTGTCTCGCATGGAAAATGTGTGGCGCATTGTGAAGCGTAAAATACGACAGCGGAGACCCCAGACTGTTGAACGACTGAAGCTCTACATAAAACAAGAATGGGAAAGAATTCCACTTTCAAAGCTTCAACAATTATTTTCTTGAGTTCCCAAAGGTTTATTGAGTGTTGTTAAAAGAAAAGATGATGTAACACAGTGGTGAACATGCCCTTTCCCAACTACTTTGGCACGTGTTGCAGCCATGAAATTCTAAGCTAATTATTATTTGCAAAAAAAAACTAAGTTTATGAGTTTGAACAACAAATATCTTGTCTTTATAGTGCATTCAATTGAATATGGGTTGAAAAGGATTTGCAAATCGTTGTATTCCGTTTATTGTTACATCCAACACAATTTCCCAACTCATAGGGAAATGGGGTTTGTAGAATGGGATATAAAATACAGTAAGTTATAAATAGTATAGCTTAAAGGAGACATTTATAGTAATCTGGCCAGAAATAGTACTGCAATCCTGACTATGGTTGCCAAATATGCAGCCGAATCCAGCTCGATTGACGATGTTGAGTCCCAGGCCACACAACCGTGAGTTCAGGGACCGCTGAAATTAGGAGGACAAAACGCCGCTCACCAAATACTCTCATTAGTGAAGCACAAACATATTAAACTGTGGGATTTCAAACAATTAAGAAGGTTTGTGTCATGTTTGTCTTCCACAAAAACCATATTAAGACAAAAAAAAAAAATTTCACCCCATTTTTTCCCCATTTTCATACATTTTTTGCCACCAAGGCACTGCTAAAGAGCCACTTGTGGCTCAAGAACGGCAAGTTGCTGAATGCCGTTCTACATTAATGAAATCAAAACTATGTTATTGATGTCAAAGGTAAAGTTCATCACAATAGTGCATCTCACTTTGGCCTGGCCCCTATCAAAAGTTGATAGTTGTTAGTGGTCTCAGTTAGCCTGAGGTGGCACGTTGGATGTCTGATCTCCTAAGAGCTGTTGTTGTTTAACATCCTTTGAGTCAAGACAATATGGAGATGTGCTATTGGTAAGGCTGCAGTTGAAGATGAAGTCCATCGAAAGTTGTTTGGCCAAAAGTTGGTCATCTTGAGATTGTCACAGTGAAGATTGTGGCAGGATTAGGGCTACGTTTACATAGTAGAGTTAACACTTAACTCGGAAGCGGAAGTGGTGCATTGAGAATATTTGCCATAATATATACCAATAGAAAATAAGACAAATACTGCAGTGGTATCCATATATTACATGGATAAAAACGAAGAATTTTGGACAAATCAATGTAGAATATGCCTTTTAAAAAACAGTAAAAAATAAATAAATAAATTATATATGTGATGTAGACGACTGTAATCTATTTATAATATCTTTAGGGCCCCAAGAAGTCTTGGTGCCCGAAAGCAAACTGCCTGCGTTTAAGTGTGTAAGTCTGCCCTTCAAGTGTGTAAGTCTGCCCCTGACTGACGTTAGTTTGTCAGTGTCAGTTACACTGAGTTTGGATCTACTTTGTCCAAACGTTTCCCATCCATATGTAAACATTTGAGCTGTCGCTAAGAGGACAGGATCAGATGCCACTGTCAACACTCACAATCCACAGAGATGTCAATCATCCCACTGTGAGGAATTTGCTTGGAGTTTGTGCAAAGATTAGCCTGCTTCAACTACAGACTTACACAAAAAGATGGATTTTAGAAAAAAAAACACTTTTATTGGAGGGATCATTGACGGCTATTAATGGGAATGGAGGGCATAATGAACTGGCAATGTTAACTCGATTTGTTGTGTAGCTTAGATAGCCTTCTAATGTGTGACAATGACATCACCGTACACTGGCAAAATAAAGAATGATCTTCCTTAAAATGACTTTTAATTGGATCAGTGCCAGCTGTTTTTTGCAATGGATCAGTAAGTAATAGAATTTGTTATTACCTTTGCGAGCTTCACAAACAATTATGTGACCCGTAGTGTAGCTCACTGTATTAACCGGCTCAGGCCTCTATTGTTTAAAAGGTTTCAAAGCAGCAGTGCAGTAAAAGCATAACATGGTGTAGAATAAATAAGCATTATATGGTCGATATACGTCCAGAATTTTGCATTGGACAGATAATGACTTGGTAGAAATTTCATTCCAGAAATTTCCTTACTTTGTGTGCGCCCAGCGTCGTCTCCTACTTCAGCCGACAACAAACCAAGCTGTGTTGCATGGTCTAACTATAGCATCCTGGAATTTGTGTTGTGGTAAAAGTCAAGTAAAAATGACATAGCTGGTGGTTATCACCGGTGTCCATATTCCATACGGTCCTAGCAAAACAAAACAAAGAACGGTAGTAAACAAGGTTACCAGGGTGGGGACCAAAGACTATTCAGCGACATAAGGAGGGCTTCATTTGCATTTAACAACTTCGCCTCTGAAAAACGAACCGATTTTTAGGGGAAGTTAAAAGATGGTTTGAAGATGGATCTTTGCTGCAAAACCTATGCAAAATGTTGACCAACGAACGAGCCATCATTACAAATTTTATAAACCAAAATGAAATCTTTTAAAAATAAGAAATAATCATGAAAATATAAATGGTTGATTACAGGGATAAATGATATACAGAACGACAACTCTGTAAACCGACCCTGACCAAAGACTGTGACCACATACCGTATTTTTCGGACTATAAGTCGCAGTTTGTTTCATAGTTTGGCCGGGGGTGCGACATATACTCCGGAGCGACTTATGTGTGAAATTATTAACACATTACCACAAAATATCAAATAATATTATTTATCTCATTCGCGAAAGAGACAAGAAAATGTCAGCAATCGTCACACACACGTCAGCCAATAAGAATTTGGCGAGGGAGGGTCATGGCAGAAGTGCATTGTGGGTCATGGAATGCTAACTGCCATATGCTATTTGCTACTGCCGTATCTATTAAAATGGATCATTTCATCGTTGGCGCTAACTTATAAAAACTGAGAAGTGCTGAACAAAAATGGCATCGAAAAGGAGATCATGTACTGCAGATTACAAGCTGGACGTAGTGAAATATGCAGTAGAAAACGACAAGAAGAATCGGTGCATACCTTTGGAGTTAGAAGAATTGTTTAGAAACGACATCGAGACAGAAGATTTCATCGGATTTATTGATTAAGAGTGACAGATTGTTTGGTAAACTTATAGCATGTTCTATATCACGTCCGTTGTGTCCTAAGCAAGACACTTCACCCTTGCTCCTGATGGGTACTGGTTGGCGCCTTGCATGGCAGCTCCCTCCATCAGTGTGTCAATGTGTGTGTGAATGGGTAAATGTGGAAGTAGTGTCAAAGCGCTTTGAGTACCTTGAAGGTAGAAAAGCGCTATACAAGTACAACCCATTTACCATTTATAGTTGTTTGAATGACTCTTACCATAATATGTTACGTTAACATACCAGGCACCTTCTCAGTTGGTTATTTATGCATCATAAAACGTACACTTATTCAGCCTGTTTTTCACTATTATTTATTTATTTTAAATTGCCTTTCAAATGTCTATTCTTGGTGTTGGATTTTATAAAATAAATTTTCCCCCAAAATGCGACTTATACTCCAGTGCGACGTATATATGTGTTTTTCCTTCTTCATTGTGCATTTTCGGCCGGTGCCACGTATACTACTGAGCGATTTATAACCTGAAAAATACGGTACTGTAACAAGATCCGAACCATGGATTTTGTGGATCCCTACTAAAAAAACCATGCGACCAATTGTTATAGTCAGAAGCAAATATGTTCATGATTCATATTTACTCATTATGTAAAGGAATTGAGGGTCATTGATTGTGTTGCTCATAGGCAGCTAACACGCAGCATGTTTCATCTCTTGAGAATGAAATCCAACTCACTTGGGATAGACATACATTATCTACTTCTATAAATCCAAAACCTATTCCAGAATCCTCTGGTGAGCTGTAAAATGATCTAGTAACTCACTTGTAAATGTTCTGTTCTGATGTGCTAATTCAAATCATAAAAGATTATGATCAGTGCTGCTGCCAGTGGCTTTAATTACAACACAAATCCAACAGGACAGGTGTTATCGAAATTGTGGAAATGGGAAGTTGTATCTTTGCTCACATTCTGTTAACTGATGCTTTCTTGTTAACTCCTCGGATCGAGCAGCTGCATTGTATTTAGATCTCTATCTGTGATCCTTTATTGTTCCAGGAAATTCCTGTGGGACATCCTGGTTTCCATACAATGGTGGTCAGCAAGGCAGTGGATGGTAATTGGTGTATTGTATACCTGACTTGAGGTTCCTGTTTTCAACCAAACTATTTGTGTTGGCATTGTTTGCTGTGCTTCACCCTGCGATAACACCTCATTTCCATTTTCTGCTAATTTATAAATATTTACACCGACCATACCGTCTCCGTTTTACCCCATTGTTTAGTTAGTTCACTTTGAAATGGAATTTGTAGCACTCCAAGTGTTTTTTTGGTTGCCGCTTTAAACCACCTGCTTAACACCAACAATCAGTACATTTACAGTTTGTTACAAGATGGGAACAATTAAGTGCTAAAGCACTTAGCAGCGAGAGAGAGACAGAGAGACGCTTGCACAGCAGGAACAATTGGAAGGCGCAGTCTTCTTTTAATTCCCTTGCTAAATGTCAAAGGAAAAAATACAGTAAACAAAAACTCCAGTACGGACAGTGCAGTGGTGTACCTCTGCCAAATTCAACCATTAAGATAAACAAAGCAAAATTTGGCCAGCGATACAGATTTTCATACCATCCTCATATCCTGATAATGCAGGTTGATGACACATTCTAGCTGTGTGACAGCAACTAGCAAACCAAGGCGTCCTCAATGAGATGTAACATCCTCTCTGGCGGCTAATGTCCCTCCACAGTCATTAAGTAAGTAAGTAAGCGCTTTTCACTGATAAAATCACAAAGAGCTGTACAAAACATAGGTGAAGTAAAACAACAATTCTGTCAGAGTTATTTTGTGTCGAATCCCAAGATGCAGAGAAGGAGGGAGGCATTTTGCAGGAAAACATAGTTTAATTTAAAATACTAGAACTAAAACAAACAAAGGGTACAAACAAAAAGCACGCACGTGGGCGGATATATCAAACTAAGTTCTATGAACAAACAAATCGGAAGCAGGGAACAAAAAACAGTAAGCTCCAAACATCTACCAAATATAGCTTACCGCTACGCTGCAATCACACGACCAGTAGGAATGACAAGTAGAAAATGACATTGACACGACAGGTAGCAAAGACACAAGAGTGACATGAGGCAACGACAATACAATGATCCAGCAACTGACACAAGACAAAGCAGGTACAAAAACAAGCTTGTCGACTATGTCATACCCACGGACTACAAAGGCGGACTCGCGCAAATTTATGCAGATCCCAAAAACAGATCAGCAGCTACCAGAAGGTAAGAAAAGTTGCTTTTGCGTGATATTGCGAAACAAAACGCCAGATAATATGCATTACCTTACAAACACACACCATGATAATACTTGTATGTTGTAGCACAGTACAATCCATCTAGCGATGCGGTTTCATAGCTTACCAAAGTCATTCTAAAACATTTTGATAGATTTTTAAGCTCCATGTGTAATGTTCTATTATTTCAATGGAACATATAAAATGTTGGTTTTGATTACTTGAGCCAAATTGCAGTCTACATGTATCTTTTATGCAAGACTGCCATCCACTGGTCACACTTATCATTTCACCATGTACCAAACAAAATAGCTTTGAGGTTGGTAAACACCACAAAAATTATTGCGCACATCAGGCGCATCGTAGGCGTACTGTCGAGTTTTTAGAACATTACGGTATTCAAAACCGTCTGTGCACTGGCTTCCTGTGCACTTAAGATGTGACTTTAAGGTTTTACTACTTACGTGTAAAATACTACACGGTGTCGCTCCAGCCTATCTTGCTGATTGTATTGTACCATATGTCCTGGCAAGAAATCTGCCTTCAAAGAAGTCCGGCTTATTAGTGATTCCCAGAGCCCAAAAAAAGTCTACGGGCTGCAGAGTGTTTTCTATTCGGGCTCCAGTACTCTGGAATGCCCTCCCGGTAACAGTTTGAGATGCTACCTCAGTAGAAGCATTTAAGTCCCATCTTAACCCTTTGACGCATAACATGGGTCAAATGTGACCCAACCAAGTTTTTATTATCTGTTTCTTTGCAATAATTGAATGTAATCTTTCAGTATACCAGGTATTCCTCAATGAACTTGTTTTTGGTCATTTATTCTTTCTCTTCATACTTTTTGAATAACAATTATTTTTCTATTACTACCCTTCCAATGCACAACATGGGTCAAAAATGACCCACATCTATTTTCTATGGTATTTCATGTTAGCCTGAGCGTTGCTTTGCTATATATTTCAAATAAATGTATTTTATCATTTACTATCACATATATTCAGTAAATATCATGTTTTTGTTCAGCTAAAATCATAATTTAGGGTAAGGGTTAGGGTTAGGTCACAACATCACAATGGACAACTTCTTCACCAGTGTCCCTCTGGCTGAGAAGCTCCTTGAGAAGAATCTGACTATTGTTGGGACTCTTCTCCAGAACAAACCAGACATACCTCCTATCATGAAGCCATGCAAATCACGGATGATTCATAGCTCAGAATTCGGATTCAGTGGCAACATGACCATGGTGAGCTATGTGCAGAAGAAAGGAAAACCTGTTGTCCTTCTGAGCACAATGCCTGATGACAAAGCAGTGGATGACAGTCAGAAGAAGAAACCAGAAGTGATACTGTACTACAACAGAACAAAAGGAGGAGTGGACACAACAGATCAAATGGTTGGCACCTACACATGCAAGCGGAGAACACGAAGGTGGCCCATGATGCTCTGGTACAATATACTGGATATTGCCACCCTCAATGCTTACACCAACTTCACAGCAGAACACCGTGGTTACATGGGTGGTGTCACGCCGACTATTCATTAAGGAGCTGGGCAAAGAGCTGGTCATGCCACATATGAAGAGCCGCATGGAGGGCATGCCCACAGAACAAAAGCATATCATAGATGCAATGGGAAGATGCGGGATAGAAAAACAAACCATAGTCACCACCCAACCAGAAGAGGACATAAGACAGAAGGGCGCGGCGAAGAGGAAGAGGTGTGAGATCTGCCCATCTGCCAAAGACAAAAAGTCAGCTGGTGTTCGCAGTGCAAGAAGCCTGTGTGCAAGGAGCAGAAACGCACAGTGGTAATGTGTACTACATGTGAGGAATCTGATAACTAACTAGTAAAGAATAAAATAATCATAAGAACTGAATTGACAATTTTATTTTAAGTTGGTCTAATTCACAAGTTTATTTTTGTTACTGCCAGATGTTTGCCAAAATGACAAATAAACAGGTTTCAAATAATAAATGTATGATTGTTTGGCCCGAATCACATCTAAAATAAGTATTTGAAGTAAAATATCAATCAATCAATCAATGTTTACTTATATAGCCCTAAATCACTAGTGTCTCAAAGGGCTGCACAAACCACAACACAAACCACTACGACATCCTCGGTAGGCCCACATTAGGGCAAGGAAAACTCACACCCAGTGGGACGTCGGTGACAATGATGACTATGAGAACCTTGGAGAAGACGAAAGCAATGGATGTCCAGCGGGTCTAACATGATACTGTGAAAGTTCAATCCATAATGGATACAACACAGCCTCGAGAGTCCAGTCCAAAGCGGATCCAACACAGCAGCGAGAGTCCCGTTCACAGCGAAGCCAGCAGGAAACCATCCCAAGCGGAGGCGGATCAGCAGCGCAGGGATGTCCCCAAGCCGAAACACAGGCAAGCGGTCCATCCTGGGTCCCGACTCTGGACGAGCGGTCCATCCTGGGTCCCGACTCTCGACAGCCAGTACGTCATCCATGGCCACCGGATCGGACCGGACCGCCTCCACAAGGGAGAGTGGGACATAGGAGAAATATAAAAGAAACGGCAGATTAACTGGTCTAAAAAGGGAGTCTATTTAAAGGCTAGAGTATAAAAATGAGTTTTAAGGTGAGACTTAAATGCTTCTACTGAGGTGGCATCTCTAACTGTTACCGGGAGGGCATTCCAGAGTACTGGAGCCCGAAATGAAAACGCTCTATAGCCCGCAGACTTTTTTTGGGCTTTGGGAATCAGTAATAAGCCGGAGTCCTTTGAACACAGATTTCTTGCCGGGACATATGGTACAATACAATCGGTAAGATAGGATGGAGCTAGACCATGTAGTATTTTATACGTAAGTAGTAAAACCTTAAAGTCACATCTTAAGTGCACAGGAAGCCAGTGCAGGTGAGCCAGTACAGGCGTAATGTGATCAAACTTTCTTGTTCTTGTCAAAAGTCTAGCAGCCGCATTTTGTACCATCTGTAATTTTTTAATGCTAGACATGGGGCGAGACGTAACAAACGCATGGATAATGATCTTAGCGTCTTTAGTGGACAGAATGGAGCGAATTTTAGCGATATTACGGTGATGAAAGAAGGACGTTTTAGTAACGCTTTTAATGTGTGGCTCAAAGGAGAGAGTTGGGTCGAAGATAATACCCAGATTCTTTACCGAGTCGCCTTGTTTAATTGTTTGGTTGTCAAATGTTAAAGTTGTATTATTAAATAGAGGTCGGTGTCTAGCAGGACCGATGAGCAGCATTTCCGTTTTTTTGGCGTTGAATTGCAAAAAGTTAGCGGACATCCATTGTTTAATTTCATTAAGACACGCCTCCAGCTGACTACAATCCGGCGTGTTGGTCAGCTTTAGGGGCATGAAGAGTTGGGTGTCATCAGCATAACAGTGAAAGCTAACGTGTGTAAACTTGATGTAGTATTACAAGAAAAACTTTTGTTCATAAGGTATGGTAGGAAAAATATAAATAATGATTTGTGGTAATCAAAAGCAAGATTTTTAAAGAATACTTTAATTATTAAATTATAAAATACATTGATTTCAAAAGAAACAGCAAAGAAACACTCAGGCAGCAGGAAATCACATGGGAAATTGATGCGGGTCATTTTTGACCCATGTTGTGCATTAAAAGGGGTGTGCATATGTTATGCATCAAAGGGTTAAAACTAATTTATATACTCTGGCCTTTAAATAGATCCCCCTTTTAGACCAGTTGATCTGCTGTTTCTCTTCTGCTCTGCCCCACTCTCTTTCGTGGAGGAGGAGGCACAGGTTCGGTGGCCACGAATGAAGCGCTGGCAGTCCAAAGTCGGGACCCAGGGTCGACCGCTTGCCTGTGCATCAGTTGGCGACGTCTCTGTGCTGCTGACATGTCTCCGCTCGGGATGGTCTCTTACTGGCCCCACTATGGACTGGACTCTCACTATTATGTTACTGGACTCTCACATTATTATGCTATATCCACTCGACGTCCATTGCACTGGTCGCCCAGGGTGCCAGGGGGTCCCCACATCTGCGGTCCCCTCCAAGGTTTCTCATTGTCCCATTGGATTGAGTTTTTCCTTGCCCTGATGTGCTGATGTGGGATCTGAGCCGAGGATATCTTTGTGGCTTGAGGAGTCTTTTGAGACACTAGTGATTTAGGGCTTTATGAATAAACATTGATTAATTTGACACGATGGCGACGCATGGTGGATGCGCGTTGTCACCCCAGGGACGCAAGAGGACCAAGACAGGCAGGAGTTGCAGGTAAGAGTTGATTTAATACAAAACATAAAATAACACTGGTACAAAATACAAAGAAAAGGCGTGCCGAACGCACGGAGAGCAAGGCTAATAATTAGCAACGAGAGCGGAGTACAGAAATAGAGGTGCATGGCGCACGTGAAGCTAAGGCAAGACTTAGCAATAGTGACTACAAAAAGAAGAACCAACGTGCGTGTTGCAAGTAGCAAACAAACCAACCAGAAGGAACTGAGGTAGCAGGCAGGACTAAAATCTAAAGCAATCAATGAAAAACAGGTGTGCGTCGAAACAAGGGCAGGTGTAACCAATGTGAAACCAGATAAACAGGAAGTGCTCAAACTAAGGAACGGGAGAGTCCAAAATCACAACAGTAACTCCCCCCTCCCCCCTTCAAAGACAGATCCCAGATGTCCCAAACAAAGCAAAGGAACCCCCCCACAACCAGACAGTCCAAAAGTGACGGGAGGGTGGAGGGAGGACATGGTGGAGGGTCGCCAGGTCCTGTGTCCCCGAATCCACCGAGGACACATCAGGTGGCGTTGGCGGGTGGAACGCCGCTGCCGCAGAAGTTTTGGCGGGCGACCTCGTAGAGGCCACATCTGTGGCCGACGTGAAGGTGGATGCGTCCCGCAAGGAGGACGCTCGTGGTACGGCTACACCCGTGGCCGGAGTGGAGGTGAATGCGCCTGCTGAGGCGGACGCCCGGGGTACGGCCACACCCATGGCCGACGTGGAGGAAGCTTGGCAGCAGTAGACGAAGGTGCGAGGGGTGCAGCCGAAGCAGGCAGAGGAGTAGGTGCAGAGGCCGGCAGAGGAGCAGGTGCAGAGGCCGGCAGAGGAGCAGGTGCAGAGGCCGGCAGAGGAGCAGGTGCAGAGGCCGGCAGAGGAGCAGGTGCAGAGGCCGGCAGAGGAGCAGGTGCAGAGGCCGGCAGAGGAGCTGGTGCAGAGGCCGGCAGAGGAGCTGGTGCTGAGGCCGGCAGAGGAGCTGGTGTTGGCTTCAGCCGAGGAGCTGGTGTCGCCTTCAGCCGAGGAGCTGGTGTTGGCTTCAGCCGAGGAGCAGGTGTTGTGTGAGCTCCAGCCTTGGAGCAGAAGCCGATGTGGGCTCCAGCTTTCGAGCAGATGCTGGTGTGTGATCCAGCCAAAGGTCGGGTGCTGGAGTGAGATCCAGACCGGGGTCAGGTGCTGGTATGTGAACGAACACAGAGTCATAAACTGGAGTGGTTTCCAACCAAAAAATAGAAACTGGAATATTATCCAGACCGGGGTCAGGGACTGGTTTGTGAACCAGTTTAGGTCTAGGACTCAGACTACGACGAGTGCTAGGACTGAGACTAGGACTTGAACTACGACTAGGAGTATGACTTGAACCGGGACTTGGGCAAGGACTACGACTCGGACTACAACTCAGTCTACGAGTAGGACTAGCTCTTGGACTGCGCACAGGTGGAGGAAGTCTAGCTGGTCGTTTTGGCTTAGTGGGTCGCAGCTGTGCTACCTCCGCAGCACAGCTGCTAGTACCAGCCCCTCCCCCAAGAGGCGGATTCCAGACACCCTCCTTATGGTCAGCGATTGACCCTAAGGGTGGGTGGTGGGAGGTCAGGAGGAGGGTAGACTCCACCCCATTAGTCTGTACGAGGAGAGGATTGCTCTGAGCAGCAAGACATTTCTCCTCCAGCTCCAGTTCAATCAAAGCTCTCCTGTATCACTCGTCCACCCAGGCAGGACTATATTTTTCTAGGTCAGTTTCAAAATCAGGTGACGTGGGGGTAGGACGTGAAATAGGCTGAGATGTGGGCGGGGCTTGAACCATAGGGGGTGGGGCCAAAGTAATGGGAGGCTGATCTTGACACTTAACAATATACTGAGGGTGACTAGAATCAATATAAATGTCCTGATACTGTGTGAAAGTATTATTACTGTCCAAGTCATTAGAAAATGGCTGAGATATATCGTCCACAATAAAAAAATCTTCGGTGAAAATATCATCAATGGTGGAAGGCATTACGTCACCAAGGGCCGTTGACAAAATGAGTCACCATGATGGACCGGTGGGCCGGAGGTATGCCCTGGCCTTAGAGCCCAGTCGGAAGAGTGGTTGGAATATGGCGAAAAAACAAGACTTCCAAACCTCAGGGAAGAGTACTGGGCTGTTGTCTGCGTGCTGCTGTCCGGGGAAAAAGTTTTCGTGGATTGGCGAAGGGAAGACTTTTTGTGGTCCACTGCGAGGCGGCGTTGTGCTGGTTGGTTTCTGACATGAGGGCGACGCACGGTGAATGCGTGTTGTCACCCCAGGGATGCAAGAGGACCAAGACAGGCAGGAGTTGCAGGTAAGAGTTGATTTAATACAAAACATAAAATAACACTGGCACAAAATACAAAGAAAAGGCGTGCCGAACGCACCGAGAGCTAGGCTAATAATTAGCGACGAGAGCAGAGTACAGAAATAGACGTGCAGCGCGCACGCGAAGCTAAGGCGAGACTTAGCAATAGTGACTACAAAAAGAAGAACCAACGTGCGTGTTGCAAGTAGCAAACAAACCAACCAGAAGGAACTGAGGTAGCAGGCAAGACTAAATACTAAAGCAATCAATGAAAAACAGGTGTGCGTCGAAACAAGGGCGGGTGAAACCAATGTGAAGCCAGATAAACAGGAAGTGCTCAAACTAAGGAACGGGAGAGTCCAAAATCACAACATGATTGGTTTTAATAAAACAATACAATGGAAAATGACGCAATATATACATCAGCAGCTAAATTAAAAAATATGTTACCGTTTGATTTTATGTGAATTGGTACTACCAAGGGAAATCTGTTGGTACCTTCCATCCATCCATCCATCCATCATCTTCCGCTTATCCGAGGTCGGGTCGCGGGGGCAGCAGCCTAAGCAGGGAAGCCCAGACTTCCCTATCTCCAGCCACTTCGTCTAGCTCTTCCCGGGGGATCCCGAGGCGTTCCCAGGCCAGCCGGGAGACATAGTCTTCCCAACGTGTCCTGGGTCTTCCCCGTGGCCTCCTACCAGCTGGACGTGCCCTAAACACATCCCTAGGGAGGCGTTCGGGTGGCAACCTGACCAGATGCCTGAAGCACTTCATCTGGCTCCTCTCGATGTGGAGGAGCAGCGGCTTTACTTTGAGTTCCTCCCGGATGGCAGAGCTTCTCACCCTATCTCTAAGGGAGAGCCCCGCCACCCGGCGGAGGAAACTCATTTAGGCCGCTTGTACCCGTGATCTTATCCTTTCGGTCATGACCCAAAGCTCATGACCATAGGTGAGGATGGGAACGTAGATCGACCGGTAAATTGAGAGCTTTGCCTTCCGGCTCAGCTCCTTCTTCACCACAACGGATCGATACAACGTCCGCATTACTGAAGACGCCGCACCGACCCGCCTGTCGATCTCACGATCCACTCTTCCCCCACTCGTAAACAAGACTCCTAGGTACTTGAACTCCTCCACTTGGGAGGGTCTCCCCCCCAACCCGGAGATGGCACTCCACCCTTTTCCGGGCGAGAACCATGGACTCGGACTTGGAGGTGCTGATTCTCATTCCGGTCGCTTCACACTCGGCTGCGAACCGATCCAGTGAGAGCTGAAGATCCCGGCCAGATGAAGCCATCAGGACTACATCATCTGCAAAAACAGGAGACCTAATCCCGTGGCCACCAAACCGGAACCCCTCAACGCCTTGGCTGCGCCTAGAAATTCTGTCCATAAAAGTTATGAACAGAATCGGTGACAAAGGACAGCCTTGGCGGAGTCCAACCCTCACTGGAAACGTGTCCGACTTACTGCCAGCAATGCGGACCAAGCTCTGACACTGATCATACAGGGAGCGGACTGCCACAATAAGACATTCCGATACCCCATACTCTCTGAGCACTCCCCACAGGACTTCCCGAGGGACACGGTCGAATGCCTTCTCCAAGTCCACAAAGCACATGTTAACTGGTTGGGCAAACTCCCATGCACCCTCAAGAACCCTGCCGAGAGTATAGAGCTGGTCCACAGTTCCACGACCAGGACGAAAACCACACTGTTCCTCCTGAATCCGAGGTTCGACTATCCGGCGAAGCCTCCTCTCCAGTACACCTGAATAAACCTTACCGGGAAGGCTGAGGAGTGTGATCCCACGATAGTTGGAACACACCCTCCGGTCCCCCTTCTTAAAGAGAGGGACCACCACCCCGGTCTGCCAATCCAGAGGTACCGCCCCCAATGTCCACGCGATGCTGCAGAGTCTTGTCAACCAAGACAGCCCCACAGCATCCAGAGCCTTAAGGAACTCCAGGCGGATCTCATCCTTGCCGCCGAGGAGCTTTTTAACTACCTCAACAACCTCAGCCCCAGAAATAGGGGAGTCCACTACAGATTCCCCAGGCACCGCTTCCTCAAAGAAAGACGTGTTGGTGGGATTGAGGAGGTCTTCGAAGTATTCCCTCCACCGATCCACAACATCCGCAGTCGAAGTCAGCAGAACACCATCCGCACCATACACGGTGTTGATAGTGCACTGCTTCCCCTTCCTGAGGCGCCGTATGGTGGTCCAGAATCGCTTCGAAGCCGTCCGGAAGTCGTTTTCCATGGCTTCCCCGAACTCTTCCCATGTCCGAGTTTTTGCCTCCGCGACCGCTAAAGCTGCACACCGCTTGGCCCGTCGGTACCCGTCCACTGCCTCCGGAGTCCTATGAGCCAAAAGAACCCGATAGGACTCCTTCTTCAGCTTGACGGCATCCCTCACTGCTGTTGGTACCTATATTGCCTAAATGGCATTATGCTCTTTTGAAGCTTTATTGTCTAAATACACCAGCAGCAATCCTCAGTTCCATCACTGTATTGAAGTCTAACAACACACATTGTAGCAGGGGTGCTCAAACAATGTTCTTCCAAGGGCCAAAATGAAAATATGCCAATGGGCTGCGGGCCAAACACAGTAATGCGGACATGCCATCGATGATTGTGTAAGCTCAAAATAGGCCGTTAGGAATATGTATTACTTTTGTGTAGATAAGGAAAACCACTCAGCGGGCCCATGGGCCCCACTTTGGGAACCCCCCTAACTGGAGCTTTCTCTTTCCCACAAGTTGTTTTTGAAGGGAAATCAATAGATTCTCTGTTTGCAGGTCTCTCTGCAAGAAAAATAAATGCCATTTTGTAATGAAGCCATGTTATAAACCTTGTATATTTTATACATACAAATGGATTAGGGCAACATTTTCTTTGGTGAAAGCTTGGAGGATGAGTCTTCATGCGGGGTACACACAAACATTTTCTAAATCTGAAGAAATGTTTTATCTGTTACAAACCTCACATATAAGATAAAAATCCGGCATTGGGCAGTTTTGATATTTATGTGTGTGGTGTGCTACGATAATATCAACACCGCACACAACCATCTAGTTTTCCAAGTTCAAAATTGGGCTTGAATAAACGCGATTCAACAAAACCAAAGAAGAAGAAACACAGCAACAATCAGAGCACAGAAACAAACAGAAGCATTGAATATGGACATACAAAAGGAGGCAATGGTGGTGGTTGTAATGATGACTGTAACTGGTTTAATACTGGGTAGCAATTACCTTCAGTGTGTCGGGTAAGGACAATCATTATTTTTTTAGGTGAGTTGAGGTTAAAGAACATAATTTCTTGTGTAATGTTTTTGAAAGTATGTGGCTACTATGAGTGTGGTTTTCTACAAAGAAAAAACATGAAATATAAATATTGATAAGCACCAACGCTAAGTACAATAAACACAACTAAAATTGGTCATGTCCTGGTGTTCTGTTTGGTTTTTGCGCTGTTTTTCACTCCCTGTTTTGTTTCCATGACAACCCATTGGTTTTCACCTGTCCTCATGACACACACCTGATTCATTTGGACTCGCGCACCCGTTGTTAATCACACCACCTCTATTTAAGCCTGTAGTTAGCCTGGCAACGTCACATACATGCTCTGCACTCTTGACACTCTGAGTACTCTGTCCATGTCAAAGTTCATGCTGCTCTTTTCTTGCCACGTAAGTTTTTATGTTTATTCAAGTCACAGTTTAGTGAGTTTTTTAGTTCATGTTCTTGTCCATAGTTTACGTTACAGTAACTGTTTTTGTTTTCTTAGCCAAGTTTTGAACCTCTGCTGAGAGCGCCTTTCATTTGTTCTTTTTTTTCAAGTTAAGATTAAAATCATGTTTAATACCTTCATGCCATGTCCGATCCAGTCACTTTGCACCACTGGAAAACAAACCTCACCATATTCCACGTCATGACAAAATTGAAATTAGAATATAAGCAGTAGTCTGATACATGGTTTTACTCATCAATATACAATTACAACATAAATGCACTAAAATTGAACATGTAAGCCCTCAATAATGTACTAATAGAAATGTACAATATTACGTTTTTTAAGTATTTTATTATATAACATTTTCTCACGGTGACAGCTCACAAAGTGCTTCACATGGTTACAATACTAACAGTACAATCCAATAAAGCATATATCATGATGCAACAACAGAGACATTGCAAATAAATAATACATTTTATAATAACAATTTATTAAAATTAGGGCTGTCAAAGTAAACCCGATTGTAACACGTTAACTATTAAATTAAAGGCCTACTGAAATGAGTTTTTCTTATTTAAACGGGGATAGCAGGTCCATTCTATGTGTCATACTTGATCATTTCACGATATTGCCATATTTTTGCTGAAAGGATTTAGTAGAGAACATCCACGATAAAGTTTGCAAATAGAGAAAAGCCCTGCCTCTACTGGAAGTCGCAGACAATGACGTCACACGTGTGGGGGCTCCTCACATATTCACATTATTTTTAAAGAGAGCCTCCAACAAAAAGAGCTATTCAAACTGAGAAAACGACAATTTCCCCATTAATTTGAGCGAGGATGAAAGATTTGTGTTTGAGGATATTGATAGCGCCGGACTAGAAAAAAAAAAAAAAAACGCGATGGAAATCGCGTTGCATTGAGACGGATTCATATGTTTTTAGACACATTAACTAGGATAATTCTGGGAAATCCCTTATCTTTCTATTGTGTTGCTAGTGTTTTAGTGAGTTTAAAAGTACCTGATAGTTGGAGGTGTACGTCCATGCCCGGGTGTTGACGCGCAGTGTCTCAGGGGAGTCGACGGCAGCTGTACGGGAGGCGCAAGCGCAGCTGATATCCAGTAAGTGGCGACTTTTTAACCACAATTTTGTCACCGAAACCTGCTGGTTGACAAGTGGTCGGGATCCATGTTCGCTGTAATCCATAGTTAAGTTTCAACTCCGTGAATTTTAAACAAGGAATCACCGTGTGTTTGTGTGGCTAAAGGCTAAAGCTTCCCAACTCCATCTTGCTACTTTGACTTCTCCAATATTAATTGAACAAATTGCATAAGATTCAGCAACACAGATGTCCAAAATACTGTGTAATTATGCCGTTAAAGCAGACAACATTTACCTGTGTGTGTGCGTAGCGCTCATACTTCCTAAAAACCCTTGACGTCTTGTGTACACGTCATCATTACACGACGTTTTTAAGACGAAACTCCCGGAAAATTTTAAATTGCAATTTAGTAAACTATAAAGGCCGTATTGGCATGTGTTGCAATGTTAATATTTCATCATTGATATATAAACTATCAGACTGCGTGGTGGGTAGTAGTGGGTTTCAGTAGGCCTTTAAAGTTAAGTTAAAGTACCACTGATAGTCACACACACACATTAGGTGTGGTGAAATGATCCTCTGCATTTGACCCATCCCATTGTTCCCCCCTCTGGGAGGTGAGGGGAGCAGTGAGCAGCAAAATCATTTTGGTGATACAACCCCCAATTCCAACCCTTGATGCTGAGTGCCAAGCAGGGAGGTAATGGGTCCCATTTGTAGTCTTTGGTATGACACGGCCGGGGTTTGAACTCACAACCTACCGATCTTAGGGCGGACACTCTAACCACAAGGACACCATTAGGTCCTTTAATGGCGATCATTTTTTTTAAACACGAGATTAACGTCCTGAGTAATTTTCGACCCTTGGCCCGCTCCATGGCTCGAGGAAATGTAATGGAGCCAAAAGCGCGGAAAATAGCTAGCAGAAATGCACAAAGAAAGCGGGACATCATAGAAGTCTCAGGTCCAACGCCATGATAAGTTGTCCAAAAGGACAAGACAGGACAATGTTATCTTCAATTGCTGTGAGATGACATCTTTAGAACAAACGCTGCTGTTTTTTGTTTAGTTTTTTTTACAGCACAAACGTAGCACTGACGAATGATAGTCTCATTCAAATATTTGCAATTATAAGGGTGACCAACTTGAAACAGGTAGAAAAGAGCCATTTATTAGAGGAGGGTGATCAATTTAAATGGGATAAAATGGATTATGGTGACCAACTTTGGAAGCTATCAGTTCAAAAGATGAAAAAGTTCCACAGCTTACTTTTCACAAGCAATAACTGTCTTTAAACAGCAGGGCAAGTCTACCGTATATATATATATATATATATATATATATATATATATATATATATATATATATATATATATATATATATATATATATATATATATATATATATATATATATATATATGGGTTGTACTTGTATAGCGCTTTTCTACCTTCAAGGTACTCAAAGCGCTTTGACACTACTTCCACATTTACCCATTCACACACACATTCACACACTGATGGATATGTATATATATATATGTATGTCCATTTCCTACCGCTTATTCCCTTTTTGGGGTCACGGGGGGCGCTGGCGCCTATCTCAGCTAAAATCGGGCGGAAGGCGGGGTACACCTGGACAAGTCGCCACCTCATCGCAGGGATATATATATATATATATATATATATATATATATATATATATATATATATATATATATATATATATATATATATATATATACACATATATACATATTGCCCGGCCCCTGAACAATTTTTTTTAATCTAATGCAGCCCCAGAGTCAAAATGTTTGGGGATCCCTGATCTAAGGGGCTGATCAAATTGAACTCAGTTTAATGGCGTTTTTTCTTTTGAATTGTCGTTTTTTTTATTTTTTATTTAGGAAATATTTATTAGGGTGCGTGGAACAGTTGATAGAGTGGCCGTGCCAGCAATTTGAGGGTTCCAGGTTTGATTCCCACTCCCGCCATTTAGGCACTGCCGTTGTGTCCTTGGCAGAGGTGGGTAGTAACGCGCTACATTTACTCCGTTACATTTACTTGAGTAACTTTTGGGAGAAATTGTACCTCTACGAGTAGTTTTTATGCAACATACTTTTACTTTTACTTGAGTATATTTATAGAGAAGAAACGCTACTTTTACTGCGCTCCATTTATCTACATTTAGCTCGCTACTCGCTACTTTTTTTTTTAATCGATGTGTTAATGTCTGTTTTGGTTAATGACAGAGCTTCAAAGTAGGATACGCATGCCTGCGTTTCACCAATCACATGCAGTCACTGGTGACGTTGGACCAATCAAACAGAGCCAAGCGGTCACATAAATAAATTAAATGGGTTGTACTTGTATAGCGCTTTTCTACCTTCAAGGTACTCAAAGCGCTTTGACACTACTTCCACATGTACCCATTCACACACACATTCACACACTGATGGAGGGAGCTGCCATGCAAGGCGCCAACCAGCACCCATCAGGAGCAAGGGTGAAGTGTCTTGCTCAGGACACAACGGACGTGACGAGGTTGGTTCTAGGTGGGATTTGAACCAGTGACCCTCGGGTTGCGCACGGCCACTCTCCCACTGCGCCACGCCGTACATGACCCGACTTAAACAAGTTGAAAAACGTATTGGGGTGTTACCATTTAGTGGTCAATTGTACGGATTATGTACTGTACTGTGCAATTTAATAATAAAAGTTTCAATCAATCAATCAAAAGTGTAAAGGAAAAAAGACACTTTTTATTTCAACCGTACTTCCTGTCAAATGCCTAAAGACTGATGCACAGTTCCTGTCTTCACAATAAAAGTGCCGCTCCATCGCGCCTGCGCTAACAAAATAAGAGTCTCTGAAAGCCAGCGCAAACAAGCTAGCAAGCTACGGAGTTTGCCGCCAATGTATTTCTTGTAAAGTGTATACAAACAAATATGGAAGCTGGACAGATAAGATGCCAAAAAACCAATGACTTTCATGTGGTATTAGACAGAAACGAGGAACGTTTTTTCTCCATTTGAAAACATGGACGTTATCAGCAATACTGTCTTATTCCAATCAATGCAAGTCATCAGAATCAGGTAATACACCAACTTATATTCTTGTCTTCATGAAAGATAGAAATCTATATGTTAAACATGCATGTATATTCATTAAAACACCTTTAACATGTCAACGAAAACGGCGAAATAAATAAATAGAAATTATATATTGTATATATTAATTTATATACATATATATATATATATATATGATATGTGTGTATGTATATATATATATATATATATATATATATATATATATATATATATATATATATCCATCCATTTTCTACCGCTTATTCCCTTTCGGGGTCGCGGGGGGCGCTGGCGCCTATCTCAGCTACAATCGGGCGGAAGGCGGGGTACACCCTGGACAAGTCGCCACCTCATCGCAGGGCCAACACATATAGACAGACAACACTCACACTCACATTCACACACTAGGGCCAATTTAGTGTTGCCAATCAACCTATCCCCAGGTGCATGTCTTTGGAGGTGGGAGGAAGCCGGAGTACCCGGAGGGAACCCACGCATTCACGGGGAGAACATGCAAACTCCACACAGAAAGATTCCGAGCCTGGATTTGAACCCAGGACTGCAGGACCTTCGTATTGTGAGGCAGACGCACTAACCCCTCTGCCACCGTGAAGCCCATATATATATATATATGTGTGTGTATGTATATATATGTATATATATATAAATATATATATATATATATATATATATATATATATATATATATATATATATATATATATATATGTATATATATATGATATGTGTGTGTATGTATATATGAGGTAGATCACCTCGACTTGGTCATTTATTAAGTAATTGATAAATGTTGAAACACTTATTGGGGTGTTACCATTTAGTGGTCAATTGTACGGAATATGTACTGTACTGTGCAATCTACTAATACAAGTCTCAATCAATCAATAAATCAATCAATCAATCAATTCCTACTGAGCCTATGGTCCTGTTAAGTTATTGTGGTTCAATGTGCCTTAATTTTTTTTTATTTTAATGTACTATTATTTAATATATATTATTGTTTTAGTTGCTTAAGAGACATCCCTGTCTCTGAATTTGCTCATTGCTATTTTTATGTTTTTGTGCATTATTTGTTGCCGTAATCAGGTTACTCATCAGTTACTCAGTACTTGAGTAGTTTTTTCACAACATACGTTTTACTTTTACTCAAGTAAATATTTGAGTGACTACTCCTTACTTTTACTTGAGTAATACATCTCTAAAGTAACAGTACTCTTAGTGAAGTGAATTATATTTATATAGCGCTTTTCTCTAGCGACTCAAAGCGCTTTACATAGTGAAACCCAATATCTAAGTTACATTTAAACCAGTGTGGGTGGCACTGGGAGCAGGTGGGTAAAGTGTCTTGCCCAAGGACACAACGGCATTGACTAGGATGGCGGAAGCGGGAATCGAACTTGCAACCCTCAAGTTGCTGGCACGGCCGCTTTACCAACCGAGCTAAACCACCCCTTACTTGAGTACAATTTCTGGCTACTCTACCCACCTTTGTTCCTTGGGCAAGACACTTTAACCCCCTTTCCTAGTGCTGCCCGCACTGGTTTAAATGTATCCTAAAATATGTACGTATTGGGTTTCAATATGTAAAGCGCTTTAGAGCAGTGGTCCCCAACCTTTTTGTATCCGCGGACCGGTCAACGCTTAATAATTTGTCCCGCGGCCCGGGGGCGTGTCCTTTTTTTTTCTTTTTTCTTTTTTTCTTCTTCTTTGTCATGAAAAAGGGAGTTTTTTATGATTGGTGCACTATTTGTAAGTGTATATTGTGTTTTTTATGTTGATTTAATACATTTTTTATTTTTTTTTTAATAAAAAATTATTCTGCGGCCCGGTGGTTGGGGACCACTGCTTTAGAGTATCTAGAGAAATTCAGTATATAAATATAATTCACTATTTTACTATAAAAAGGTGTCTTTAATTATGCAATTTCTTGCGTTGATCTCATTCCAGACGCACAGATTTGCCGGTGATGTAACCCACAGCCTAGTGCATGGAGTGAAGTGATGGTGTGCATATGTTTCTGTAGGCAAGAATGTGATTGAGAAACGGTCTTACAGATTATACAGTAGATGTGTGCATCTGGTTCAACACATTGCACACAAGTGGGAGCTTGATCACATGGACGTGCAGAAAATGATTACTGTATTTCCTTAAATTGCCGCCGGGGCACTAATTAATTTAAAACCTCTTCTCACTCCGGCGTTTACCAAAGGCATGCTGTAAAGGCAAGCATGCGCTAATTATTTTAAAACCTCTTCCTACTCCGGCGCTTACCAAAGGCATGCGGTAAATTTAGGCCTGCGCTTATAAATTTGAGTGTGATTTAAGGATACCATCATGAAAAGCACATTTAATAAAAAAAACGTTATTAAGGTCTTACTTTTACTTATAAATGAAGTCCATGCGCAGCTCCTTCTGATCAAAAGCATCGATAACTTGTTTATAGAAGTCTTCCTTATCTTTCTACAGTTTTAAAAGTCTCTCTGTCTCGATGGAGATCTTCCTTTATTACCTCCTGCTTGGATTGAAAATCCAGTTTAGAAAACTGTTTTATTTTAGATATGTAATCCTCCATGTTAAAAGTGCAAGCGAGAGGGAAAAAAAAAAACGATTGGTGCTCACTCTTGCTGCTTGTTGTCACTTCTTCTGCAGCCGAGTAGTTGCAAGAAGGATCATTAGCGCCCTCTATCACCAGGAGGCGGGAGTCATTTAATGTCTCATATTAGACACACGCACCTACTGATTGATACTTTTTTTAGTAGATTGCACAGTTCAGTACATATTCCGTACAATTGACCACTAAATGGTAACACCCGAATACGTTTTTCAACTTGTTTAAGTCGGGGTCCACGTTAATCAATTCATGGTAGGTATATTAATAAAACATAGCTGCTTACTGTTATTTTTATCATATTCAATAGCTTGGACTTTAAATCCTACTGAATAGCTCTTAATCTTCTTCCCTTTATATGATTTCAAATTATTGAAATCAGCCTCCTCCATTTTGAAAATGATGACAGGTGAAGTTTGACTTGTGACGTGTTGAGTTTGACCCGGAGGAAATTCTAGGCATATCCTAATCATTTTGCGAAATGAGTTTGACCCGGCGGAAATTCTAGACATGCGCTAATTAAAATAATATTTCGAGCCGGCGGTAATGCTAAAGCATTCGCTAATTATTTTGCGAAATGAGTTTGACCCGGCAGTAATTCTAGGCAGGCGCATACTATATACCAGGCGGCAATTCAAAGAAATACGGTAAGTGTCTCGGCAAAATTAAAAAAGAAAGTGCAGTTCCCCTTTTAACTTCTCATTTCTGGACTAGATTATCTTACAGACCAATGAGGTTTTTATATGTGAAACCTTTGTTCCATTTGTGAAAATGCATTAAAAAGCCCATTCAGCCCCTTTTGTAGTGTCTTGACCAGTGGTTTTCAAACTTTTAATTAAAATACCTGTAACTTAATCAATAATATAATGTAATTAGACGATATATGTAAATGAATTCAATATAGAAATCATTACATTAACACCACCTCAGAACTGCATAGAGAAAGCTACAGTAACTTGCAGTTAAACTTCAAAGACAAATATTATTTCCTATTATTCCAACTTATTGTGTCATTGTGTTCAACTGCCAGAGTGTGTGAAAACATATGATTTCACAATGATTTAGGTATGCAATAAAATGTGTTACAAAAATTAGAGAGGGAAGTTTGTCAAACATGTAAATTCAATACAACCAGCAATAAAGTGCAAGTGGCAAAAATACATTTTGCTTAACGATTTATTGACCCACAAATTAAAGCCGAGATGCAATATTATTGCCATTATTTTATGACACCAAATGAACCCTTGATGTGATGACATTAACGCTACAGAGAAAACATCCTGAGGCTTTTTTCATCATTTCTGGGGACTTCATACTACTTTGGACTCAACGTTAGATGGTTTTTACCAGGCCGTGGATTATCTCATGAGAAACAACAGGATAATAGACTTACTGTATGGCAATGCCAGGGATGCATACAAGGTCACACCCCTCACCCCACTAGGGAACTCTGACCACAATCTTGTTCATTTGCAGCCAAAATACACCCCCCTGGTCCAAAGACAGCCTGTTAACACTTGCTCTGTGGGGAGGTTGTCCCCTGCAATGGAAGATGCCCTCAGGGACTACTATGACACCACAGACTGGGACGTGCTGCTTCCACAGGGTGAGGACATTGATGGGTTGGCTCACTGTCTCATTGATTACCTCAACTTCTGCGTGGACGTTCGGTGCTACCCTAATAACCAACCCTTGGTAACAAAAGAGGTTAAATCTGTCCTCAACAAGAAGAGAGCTGCCTTCAGAAGTGGAGACAGGGAGGCAATGAGAGCAGCAGAGTAGGAGGTGAAACAAAGCGTGAAGGAGGCTAAGGACAGCTATAGGAAAAAGCTGGAGCAGAAGCTGCAGCAGAACAACATGAGGGAGGTCTGGGAAGGTGTGAAAACCATCACAGGCCACAAGACAAAGACCAGAGCTGATGGGGGGACAATAGAGAGGGTCAATGAGATGAATAAATTCTTCCCCCGGTTCAAGCAGCCAGTGTCCTCTCTACGCCCCACTCCCCAACTCCCCATCGCAGCCATCTCCTCTTCTTCTCCCCTCAATGTACCCTCCCCCCCCCCTCCTCCCCAGCCATGGCAGCACCCCCCTCTACCACCTCTATGCAGACATTATTCATCGCTGCGGACTAGGTTAGAGGTCAACTGAGGACACGACAACCTAGGAGAGCAGAAGACCCAGATAAGGGCCCCGACTCCTGAAGACCTGTGCTGCAGAACTGGGTGAACCACTCCAGTGGCGCTCACCTCTCATCTAATGAAGACAATGGAGCGGCTCTTTCTCAGCCTCCTCAGAACACAAGTGCAACATGCCCAGGGCAGCCTGCAGTTTGCGTACTGCATGTTGGTGTGGAGGATGCTATCCTTTACCTGTTGCACCGAGCACACTCACACCTGGATAAGGGAAAAATGGCACTGTGAGGATCCTGTTCCTGGACTTCTCGAGTGCCTTTAATACTATCCAGCCCCGCCTTCTCCAGGACAAGCTGGACAGAATGCGAGTGGACCCCTGCCTGGTTGCCTGGATTTCAAACTACCTCTCTGATAGGCCACAGTACGTCAGACTGAGGGACATCACGTCTGACACTGTGATCAGCAGCACCGGAGTCCGGCAGGGAACGGTGCTGGCCCCTTTTCTCTTCACCTTGTACACCGCTGACTTCTGCTACAACTCAAAACTGTGTCACATCTAGAAGTAAGCGGATAAAACAGCCATCGTTGGGTGCATCAGGGACGGCAGAGAGAAGGAGTTTTGGAGCCTGGTGAGGGACTTTACTGTCTGGTGCCACAGGAAAACCTCTTGCAGCTCAATCCGTCAAAGACCAAGGAGCTGGTCATTGACTTTGGGAGGTCGAGTCCAAGGTCACAACCTATTGTGATCGAGGGAGTCGAGGTACAAACCGTGGACTCATTCAAGTACCTCAGGTGTGGGTGGACAATAAACTGGACTGGACTGTTAACACGGACCACTTGTACAGGAAAGGACAGAGCACGCTGTACTTCCTGAGGAGGCCGTGCTCCTTCAACATCTGTGAAAAAAACTCTTATGGATGTACTTCCTGCCGGGGGGGTGGGGCAGTACATCGAAGAAGGAAAGCTCCAGACTGAAGAAACTGATCAGGCGGGCTGGTTCCACAATCGGAATGAAACTGGACTCACTGGTGACGGTGGCAGAGAAGAGGACTGTTGACAAACTAGTGAGCCTCCTGGATGATGCCAGTTACCCTCTGCAAACCGTTATCAGTAGCCAGAGGAGCCTGTTCAGTGCTAGACCGCGTCATCCTAAGTGAAAGACTAACGGACTAAAAAACTCCTTTGTCCCACACGCCATTAGACCGTAAGACTCCTCCATGGGGGTGAGGAGGGGGTACTAGGATGAGAGGGGATGCAAAACAATACCAGTGCAATATTTTTTCATAACATGGTCACTACTGCCTACTTTCTCTTGTTATATTCATATTTTACTGTTGTATTTTTATTCTCATTGTTGCCTTTTATTTTGTATTCTTATTGTAATATTTATATACTTTATTTCCATTTATACCACTATTATTAACTTTTTACTTTTTAAATTTGATCTCAATTCTGTACACTGCTGCTGGAATTTAAATTTTCCTGAGGAAACTCTCCTGAAAGAGTCAATAAAGTACTATCTATGTACTGTATCTATCCATCTATCTATCTATCTATCTATCTATCTATCTATCTATCTATCTATCTATCTATGATAACACAAAATAATAATGCATGTTTATCCTTTTAAATGTAGCAAACTTGTATTTTTTTGTATATTTTAACATTGTAATTGGAATGAAAATGTTTAAATCTCTAAGTTAAATAAAACAAACAAATAATAAAAAATAGAATACATGTTGTCTGTTAGCAAAATTTATCATTTGAATAAAAATCATGAACATAAGAACCACCCTTTTGTTTACATTCAGGATCGCTAACTTGCTGTTAGCATTGAGCTAATGTAGCCAACTACAGTGTGTAGTGAAGCATGTTTAGTTTTTCCTAAAATATCATCCCTACAGGACAATATTTGTATAAAATCTAGTTTATTTGTCGGTATGGAGGTGAGAATTAGGGATTTAGAAGTAGCTAAAAACAATACGGAGGGACTGCCTCCTTAGACCTGTCTGGTTTCTGTTTAAAAGCACCGATTGCAGAGCAGTGCTTCAGTGTTTTTAGCGCCACCTTTATCGTTTGGTGTGTTAGTTCCTGTCCCATGCTTTTATTTTGGTGACTCTTCCTGTTGTGTTGGTGTTTTTTCGTGACCGCTTCACACATATTTCCCAGAGCATTTCCCCTCACCTGTTTTCTGTTTACAATCAGTTCTTTTTAAGTTTGGTGTCAATCACCATTCTTTGTTGGGACATTGTTTGTTGATTCTACTCTTCTTGATTCTCTGGTGACCATAGACCATCCTTTTGGACGCTTAAAGTGTGTACTGTGTGGACGCCATCAGCTCCACATTTTCTGTAAGTCTTTTGCATTTTGTTTTGTTTCGTCATAGCCTGTTTAGTCAGGGCACTTTCCCGTTGCGCACGCTTTTTGTTTTTTTAGTTAATAAATTCCCCTTCATTACCTCACGCTCCAACCTCGTTAATCTGCATCCCTAAAATTACGACAACCTCCGGCGTCTCCCATGACGCACAGTTCATCATCGCATGACAAACACATCCATTCGCCCTCTTCTGCCACATTGTTTCTGATTGCAAGTGTAGATGAAAAAATATTACCTATAGGTGGGTTGCAATCACGTGACCTAGAGGCACATCTGGGCACTTCCTGGGTTCAGGCGATGGTCGAGAGCAGACCTTGGCAAATTAGTGGTCTAATGGTCGGATTGTCCGCCCTGAGATCGGTAGGTTGCGAGTTCGAGCCCCGGCCGAGTCATTCTAAAGACTATATAAATGGGACCCATTACCTCCCTGCTTGGCACTCAGCATCAAGGGTTGGAATTGGTGGTTAAATCACCAAAAATGATTCCCGGGCGTGGCACCGCTGCTGCCCACTGCTCCTCTCACCTCCCAGGGGGTGAACAAAGGGATGGGTCAAATACAGAGGACAAATTTCACCACACCTAGTCTGTGTGTGACAATCATTGGTACTAAAACTTTGTCACACCTATGGATCATGTGTTGTTTTGGTCATGTTTGGTTTAGTTTTTTGGACATTTAGTTCTGTTTTGCATTTCCTTGTTGGTCTTGTTACCATGCCAACTGATTAGTTTTCATCTGTCATGTCTGATCATGAGTTTGTATGGCCATACTACCCTGAGCATCCCCAATCTCATTTGTTCTCAAAGCTAAGCAGTGTCTGCCCTGGTTAGTACTTGGATGGGAGACTGCCTAGGAATACCAGGTGCTTTTGACCTTTGGACTCTTTAGAGTTCCTTTTTTTTCACTCCCTGTTTTGTCACCATGACGACCAATCAGTTCACCTGTCTTGTCTCACACTTGTTTGCACTTATGTTCATTATTTAAGCCACAGTTACCAGGTGTAACTGTGGCTTAAATAATGTCTGGCAACATCACCCCCTGCACCCATGATATCCATGCTGCTTTTCTTATACCATTGTCACTGTAAGTTTTCTTGTTATTTATACCACAATGCTAGTCTTTTGTTTCATAGCCCAGTTTTTTGTACCGCCATTGTGCACGCTTTTTGTTGGTTCCTCTTTTTAGTTTTAGTGTTAAAATAAAGATGTCTTTACCTTCACGCTGTTTCCACTCCATTCGCTTTGCACCTCGGGAAAACAACCCAAGACCAAGTCCAAGTTTGACAAACATTACTTTAACTGAGGCAAGGGGGCCGCATGCGGCCCGTTGAGCTTTTCAATCTGGACCGCCGGACATTCCCAAATAATCTTTTTAGATGGAAACTGTAGTTGCCATTATGATGTGCAGTGATGTTTTCAAATGACCGTAAGTCTTGAACTATACAAAGTACTTCAATGGTTGGAATCTGAGCTTTTGCATGGTATACTATTTACTAAGGATGTGGGAAAAAAATCGATTCGAATATGAATCGAATCGTTTACGTTGTGCGATTCAGAATCGATTTTCATTTAAAAAAAATGTATTTAAAATTGTTTTATTTATTTATTTATTTTAATCAATCCAACAAACCACTACATAGCAATACCGTAACAATGCAATCCAATTCCAAAACCAAACCTGACCCAGCAACACTCAGAACTGCAATTAACAGCAATTGAGAGGAGACACAAACAAGACACAGAACAAACCAAAGGTAATGAAACAAAAATGAATATTATCAACAACAGTATCAATATTAATTATAATTTCAGCATAGCAGTGATTAAAAATCCCTCACTGACATTATCATTAGACATTTATAAAAATAAAAAAAAGAACAATAGTGTCACAGTGGCTTACACTTGCATCGCATCTCATAAGCTTGACAACACACTGTGTCCAATGTTTTGACAAAGATAAAATAAGTCTTATTTTTGGTTCGTTTAATATTTAAAACAAAATTACATTATTGCAATCAGTTGATAAAACATTCACCTTTACAATTATAAAATCTTTTTTTGTTGTTTAAACTACTACTCTGCTAGCATGTCAGCAGACTGGGGTAGATCCTGCTGAAATCCTATGTGTTGAATGAATACAGAATCCTTTTGAATCGGAAAAATTTAGTTTTTGAATCGAGAATCGAATCGAATCGAAAAAAATCGATATATTATCGAATCGTGACCCCAAGAATCGATATTGAATCGAATCGTGGGACACCCAAAGATTCACAGCCCTACTATTTACTATGGTAATCTAATTAGTTACTATGGTAATCTAATTTGTTACTATGGTCACATATGTCACAGCAGCTCAGATGAGGCACCAAGCAATGAGGGTGGGGAGCGTTTCCACAGAGTGTTTCCAGGGCGGAAATGCGGGTGTCGGTGACTAACGCGGAAGGAGATTTTACAGCAAAGTTTTAAAGTGTAGTGATGTATCAGATTGTTGGTGTTTTTTTGTTTTTTTATGCCCTTCACGTTCATATTTCACTTTTCGTTGCATTTTCGTTGCGTTTCGCTTGATCAATGCTCTGTTGTTATTGTATCGTTCATTTATTATGTCGTATTTAAACTGTTGTGTTGAAGTCTGGGAAAATTATTATAAATCCCACCTACAGCCTTTAGTAACTGCAGAAAAAGGCCATTAGGATTGTGTCCAATGTTCACTACAGAGATCATTCAAATCCACTGTTCATTGTCACATGGGGGTCGCATTTTAATGCGGGATCCTTCCTCCAGTGCAAACACGGACACTCCGGACAAAAACATAAAGGTAGGAAATGATTTAATGAATAATGCACCGTATCAAACTGACAGAGACAACCAAAAGAAAAGCGTGCCGAACGCACGGGAAGCCAAGGCAACAACTTTTGCACAGAGTCGAGAACAAGAACATAAATGTGACTGTTGCTTACCGCAAACAAGGAAGCCAGGACGAGTGATCAGAAAGGCAGGCTTAAATAGTGTCTCATGATTAGATACAGGTGTGTCCCAAACAGTTTGCAGATGCAAATCATGTAACCATGGTAACAAAACCAACAAGGAAGTGCAAACAGGAACTAAAGAAGTCCAAAACTAACAGAATATAAATAAACTGAACATGATCCGGACCATGGATCATGACATTCATGGAGTTAAAGCAACTTAAACTGCACGATGTGATCAACTTTAAAACTGCTCAAATTATGTTTAGGGCATCCCAAAACTCTCTACCATCCAATATACAGAACCTATTCCAGGATAGAGATGATCACCATAGTTACAGTCGAAGAGGAAACAACAAATTATACCCATCCATCCATCCATCCATCTTCTTCCGCTTATCCGAGGTCGGGTCGTGGGGGCAGCAGCCTAAGCAGGGAAGCCCAGACTTCCCTCTCTGCAGCCACTTCGTCTAGCTCTTCCTGGGGGATCCCAAGGCATTCGCAGGCCAGCCGGGAGATATAGTCTTCCCAACGTGTCCTGGGTCTTCCCCGTGGCCTCTTACCGGTTGGACGTGCCCTAAACACCTCCCTCGGGAGGCGTTCGGGTGGCATCCTGACCACATACCCGAACCACCACAACAAATTATAGTTGCTTGAATTTAGAACAACTTTAAAATCAATGTGCATTTCAGTGCGTGGAGTCACTCTGTGGAACAACTTAAGGGTTAAGTTAAAAACGTGTTCTAATGTGATTCAATTTAAAACACTGTTTGAAAAAGAAGTACGAGGAGGAAAGAGAGTGATGCACTCAGCACAGAGCGATAGGAGAGAAGTGTATGGTCAGAGAGTGTTTGGGCCTGTGTGTGTGTGTGTTTTGTGTTGTCTTGTCTCATACTAACAGTGGTACTATTGTTAGTGTACAGAAGTTTTTCTTGTTTTTCGTTTGTCTGGTATTGTTCTTATACTATATTGTTCATGTTAAATGTGGAATGAGTGAGATATTATAAGCATCTGCATCATCCAACCCCTTTTCAAACCTTGCACAAATGTCTCTGACAAGACGTCAAAAAAAATGTGTTGTTGTACTGTTCAGGTTTGAAATAAATACATCAATTAAATTCATTGAAAAATATGTCGTTCGAGAGGGTGTGTGACGTTCATATGTTGTCAATATTCAGTGTTTTATCGTTCATAGTTAATATTTTAAATCCCACATCTTTTATTCATATGTACATTCTGGGTGTCTTATTCAGAAAAAAAAACATAAAATTCCATAACCTTTTTAGCATTCAATCAGACATTATCGTGATGTTTTGTATTAGTGTTCCTAAAAATCAGATATACCGGCCCCCCGGACACATTTTTTTCTCTAAATTTGGCCCTCCCGAGTCAAAATAATTGCCCAAGCCTGGTCTAGAGCTCCATTAGGCTATTAGTATTTACCTGCATCAGTGCAGATTTAGGCTTATTTTGAAAGGTTTAGAAACAAATATAAAAGTGATCACCATTTTTTTTTTAAATGGGATGGTGTGGATTTTTACACTCTTAAAAAATATATTTTTTAGAAATATTTTAAGAATTTATCATCACCAACTTACTGTTACCTCACTTCACTTGACACTTACGATCTTTGATCGCACATCATGTCTATATATCTGGAAAGGTCCACAAGTGAAACATTGACCTGTGAAAGACAAAGTTGGAGTTATTCGCTCATCGCTAAGTAACGTGTTTGATTGACATAACGAGTGGGGTGCTGCTGTGATCGTGACGCTAATGAGAAAAAGGATACGTTTGCTTGAAGTAGATTTCCGGCTACAAATATAAGTCTCATCCACATATCATGTTTGCAGTTGTTTTTATGGTGTGAAGTATATTTTGTCTCATTATTTGGCTGTATGTCTTTCTTGTTCAGCAACGTTTGCAAGCAATATCAAGGTTAAGTATATACTGTTGAGCCTATAAGAAATGTATTCATGTAGTTTATTAATATTATGAGGGACATTACCAAACCATCCGTGTCGAATATAACACTTGGCTTTCCTGCACAACAACATCTAAGCTTTTAGTTTCTGTTATGGAAATCGACAACAAAAACACAGTGGATTAGACACAATATTTAATACAAGGACTTAACGTGACATTCATTCATTTGCACAATCAGGTTTTTGTAGTTGTATTGACGCATAGCAACCACAAAAAACTAGTGCGATCTATTGTCTTTTCTTTACCTTTAGCTCTGCTATCTAACACTACGAATAAAGTAGAGATTCATGATTTATCAAACAAATCAAATGTTCAAAAAAAACATTTTACATTGTTACTACAAAAGATCAGAATCAGAAATACTTTATTAATCCCCAAGGGGAACTGAAGATTTCCAGCACAATCCCATTCAATATCAGACAAACATTACAGGGAGACAGAACAGGATCGCTGAAGGGTCTGCCAACTTCGGCGTCCCTTACAAATAGGTGAAAAACAGGTAAATGTTGGGGCGGGGGCAAATATTCAGTATAAGCCTGAGCCCCTGGAGAGGGGGTCCAGACTGAGGTAAAGGGGGAAAAAAACTCAAAGCTATTGCACACACAAGCATGTGTGTGAGAGGGAAACATCAAAGAACACAAAGGAAATTAAAGACATTAAAAGAGCAGAGCAGATCCAACCAGACATTTCTACATACAGCTACAAAAGTAAAAACAACAAAAAGAAAAAAAAAACATATACTTTGTGGTGGCCTCTGCGGTGTTCCACCCCATCGTCTGCTGGGCCAGAGACAGGAGCAGACCCAACAAAGCAACCAAGAGAGCCGAGTCCACTCTCGGCCGCCCACCAACTCTCGGCCAGTGTCCAGTCCGCATGGATGAGCGAGGAGATGCTGAAAGTGATATTTTTTAAGAGCCATTTCCTTCAACGCATTTTCATTTTTTCCTGTCTTTATTACTTTTTTGAACCACTTCTATCGGGACTCTATGAAAGCTCTTCCCTATCTCTTTATTTGAACGATTGGAAACACCCAAGAACAGAACAGCAATACCGAAATTTCTGCTCAACCCCTACACCAAGGGTGTCAAACACCTTGTCATCGAGGGCCACATAGCAGTTTTTGGCTTCCCTCAGAGGGCGGCTTGTAACCATACTTGCCAACCCTCCCGATTTTTCCGGGAGACTCCAGAATTTCAGTGCCCCTCCTGAAAATCTCCCGGGGCAACCATTCTCCCGATTTCCACCCGGACAGCAATATTGGGGGCGTGCCTTAAAGGCACTGTCTTTAACGTCCATACGGACAGCGTGTCGGCACAGACACATACTATTTGCGGCTTTTACAGACATACATAAGTGAATGCCACGCATACTTGATCAACAGCCATACAGGTGGCCGTATAAACAACTGTAACACTGTTAAAAATATGCGCCACACTGTGAACCCACACCAAACAAGAATGAAAAACACGTTTCGGGAGAACATCCTCACCATAACACAACAGAACAAATACCCAGAACCCCTTGCAGCCCTAACTCTTCCGGGACGCTACGATATTCACCTCCGCTACCACCAGACCCCGACCCCACAACTCTGCCCACCCTCATCTTCCGATTTCGGAGGTCTCAAGGTTGGCAAGTATGCTTGTAACAGAGACTAATAATCACCTCATAATATTATTGCACAACAATATACATTTTTCACGTACCCCGTTAAAAAAAATTATGTTGACTGCCAGCTCAGTCGGCAGAATTTTACCCTTGATTCAATCGTTTTGTCTTTACAGGATATTGTTGTAAATGGAAAAAAAAACTGCCGTGTTTTTTTACGGTAAAATGTCGGCGACACAGCAGCCAGAGGAAATGATGAAGTCTATGGTGGTTGTTTTTGCGGTGTATTACTTTAATTAGTATAAAAAGGTACCACTGTTTCTTTTTTATTATAAAATTCTGGCAACTGGGCAGCCTTTTTTTTTTTTTTTTTTACCGTAAATCTATTACCATTTTTACAATGTGTTATTTAATGAAGGGCTTGCTTTCAAACAATTCAATCATATATTTTATACAATTTTTACAAAAAAGGTTTAATGTATGATATTATATTTGTTACATTATCAGGAAACATAAAACTATTGGTTCACTATTATCATTTTAACATTACTAACATTATTATTACAGATTATTACATAAATCAAGCAGATGTTCAAGTAGTTATTTTTTTATCTTAGGAAAAAACATCCATCCATCCATCCATTTTCTACCGCTTATTCCCTTTTGGGGTCGCGGGGGGTGCTGGCGCCTATCTCAGCTACAATCGGGCGGAAGGCAGGGTACACCCTGGACAAGTCGCCACCTAATTTCAGGGCCAGGAAAAAACATGTGTAATGTAAAATAATATAGTGTTTTTTAAATTCTTAGATATTATTGAATCAAAATATATGCAATTGCGTGCAATAAATGTATTGTTTTCCGTCATAATGGAAAGAAAGTAGACACTTAGTAAGAAAAGATAAAGTACTTTATTCATGCATATTAGTTCCAGGCGTTGGCGGGCCATATAAAATGATGTGACGGGCCGCATCTGGCCCCTGGGCCTTGAGTTTGATACCTGCGCTCTACACTCACTCTCACTTGTTTAACGCCACGTTCAAACTGCTCGACCATCAAGTCAAATAAGCCACCAAGAAGAAAAACGGATGTGACGTCATATGCAACCTTCCTACAGTACAGTTTTGAATTAATGAGTACCGTGGTACTCTATCAGTACTAGTACACTGTACAACTCTGGTGTGAACGTAGCCTTAGGGTACATCTAAATCTGCATGGCACGTAACAAGCCCAGAAATAAGAACTTTAGTAAGGTTGAGGCATAACAAAAAGATTGCTGAATTACTGCTTACGTAAAGTTAAAGTTTGGACACCGAAGGTACATGTTTGCTAAAATAGGTTTGATGACGCGCACAAGTTGATTCGTTTGAAGACTATGAACAGAGATGATTTTAATTTGAAATATAATTGCAGTGTTTCTATAGCATTTTAAGCTGCCAAAAAAAAAAAATGTTATTTTGTCACCCATCCTTTGGCAATCATTGACACACACTTTGTAATTAGTGTGTTGTTTGTGTTTTATCTTGCAGACAAAGACATTTTATTATATGACTGTTTCATTACCAGAAGTTATAAACCCACTCAATCTCTCAAGAATAAAACCTCAGCCATAACGTCACAATAGGAGCTGATTAAATCCTCTAAATGCAAAGCAAATAGGCTCTCATGCTTCTTCTCACATCCATTAAAACACCATTTACAAAAAGACCTTTAGCAATACCACTGCAAGCCATGTGACATTTATTGACATTTATCGAAAACAATGCGAAGACAGACTGAAGGTATTAATTAAGCATTGCTGTTTCTTGCTTTAATTGCAAATCACTTCGGTTTAGGACAAAATATTTAAACACAAGTACTTCACTTGAAAATTAATTGATAAATAAATTAGTTATGTGTTTTCTAAGTGTTCAGAAAACTACAGCATTCTGTAGTTTAGCTATTTCAATTAACTTGTTTCACCCCATTTTAAATCACACATTGCTTCCAATGCCACTGGTTGAGTTTGTTTTCAGATAAAAAAAACAAATTGAAGTACATCACATGGAGAGTTTCTACAGGTGTAAAAAAAGCAGAGCGTTTTAAATCCGAAATGACATTTTATATTACAAACCCTGTTTCCATATGAGTTGGGAAATTGTGTTAATATAAACGGAGGACAATGATTTGCAAAACCTTTTCAACCTATATTCAATTGAATGCACTACAAAGACAAGATTTTTAAGCTTCAAACTCAAAATGTTTTATTTTTTTTTTGCAAATAATAGTTAACTTAGAATTTCATGGCTGCCACACGTGCCAAAGTAGTTGGGAAATGGCATGTTACATCACCTTTTCTTTAAACAACACTCAATAAACGTTTGGGAACTGAGCAAACTAATTGTTGAAACTTTGAAAGTGGAATTATTTCCCATTCTGGTTTTATGTAGAGCTTCAGTCGTTCAACAGTCCCGGGTCTCTGCTGTCATATTTTACGCTTCATCATGCGCCACACATTTTCGATGGGAGACAGGTCTGGACTGCAGGCGGGTCAGGAAAGTACCCGTTTTCTTTTTTTACAAAGCCACGCTGTTGTAACACATGCTGAATGTGGCTTGGCAAAGTCTTGCTGAAATAAGCAGGGGCGTTCATGAAAAAGATGCCGCTTAGATCCAAAACCTGTATGTACCTTTCAGCATTAATGGTGCCTTCACAGATGTGTAAGTTACCCATGCCTTGGGCACTAATGCACCCCCATACCATCACAGATGTTGGCTTTTGAACTTTGAATCGATAACAGTCTGGATGGTTCGCTTCCCCTTTGGTCCGGATGACACAATGTCTTATATTTCCAGAAACAATTTGAGATGTGGACTCGTCAGACCACACAACACTTTTCCACTTTGCATCAGTCCATTTTAGATGATCTCGGGCCCAGAGAAGCCGGTGGTGTTTCTGGATGTTGTTGATAAATGGCTTTCGCTTCGCATAGTAGAGCTTTAACTTGCACTTACAGATCTAGCAACAAACTGTATTTAGTGACAGTGGTTTTCTGAAGTGTTCCTGAGCCCATGTGGTGATATCCTTTAGAGATTGATGTCGGTTTTTGATACAGTGCCGTCTGAGGGATCGAAGGTCACGGTCATTCAATGTTGGTTTCCGGCTATGCCGCTTACGTGGAGTGATTTCTCCAGATTCTCCTAACCTTTTGATGATATTATGGACCGTATATGTAGAAATCCCTAAATTTCTTGCAACTGCACTTTGAGAAACGTTGTCCTTAAACTGTTTGACTATTTGCTCACGCAGTTGTGGACAAAGGGGTGTACCTCGCCCCATCCTTTCTTGTGAAAGACTGAGCATTTTTTGGGAAGCTGTTTTTATACCCAATCATGGCACCCACCTGTTCCCAATTAGCCTGCACACCTGTGGGATGTTCCAAATAAGTGTTTGATCAGCATTCCTCAACTTTATCAGTATCCATTGCCACCTTTCCCAACTTATTTGTCACGTGTTGCTGGCATCAAATGCTAAACTTAATAATTATTTGCAAAAATAAAAATGTTTATCAGTTTGAACATCAAATATGTTGTCTTTGTAGCATATTCAACTGAATGTGGGTTGAAAATGATTTGCAAATTATTGTATTCCGTTTACATTTACATCTAACACAATTCCCCAACTCATAAAGAAACGGTGTTTATATGAGCTGTGTTGCACCTTTAAATTGATTGTGGTAATTGCAAACATTGAGGGCTTGATTCATGTGGCGTGCATCTGTACGCATGGTATATGCTCATCAAATATGCTAATGATAATTAGGATATTTAAAATCTGTCTTCGTCCCCAACAAAAATCTCGTCTCTAGGTCACGATCAACTGTTCCCAATGTTCTCAACGAAGGTTTAGGTAAACCACATGCAACTTATTGAAATGTAAACACAAGTTTACAATCAGCAATAACTTTTTAACAAAAACGTACAAAAGTACAAGGAAAATGTGTGTAACTGGTGGACGATAATCATTTTTAGCTTTATTGTTATGTTTATTTTTACTAACTTTGCAGCATTTGTGTGATTTCAAATGTAATTATTGTTAAATAAATTAATAGAAAAAGACACTCACAAAAAAAGATGACCTCAGAAAATGCATACTTGTGTGCGTCAAATTTAACTGTGTTTAAATACATTTAGATCACATGTGGTCCTGAAAAAAAACAACAAGATTACCTCAAAACTAGATGAGTCGATTCCTCAAGGATGCTCCAATGCTAAAGATAAACTGCAATCCTGGATTTTTTTCTTTTTAATTGTTGAAGTAGAGCACAAAATTCCCAAATAGGCTGAATATTTTGAAGTAGGAACAGTTTGAATCAGATGAAAAATGTAGAAGTTGTGGAACTTTGAAGAAAATCCCATTGATTTTAATGGGATTTCCCAAAAATTTGGGGAATTTTGAGAAAAGCGGGATTTTTTTCTTAGAATGGAAAAAAAAACTTGAAAGGTCTGAATGAGTTGAAATGGTTATTGTTGGAATTTTTCAAATCGGTCGAGAAATGTTGAAGTAGTAACATGTTTAAGAATTAAATTGTTTAATGTATAATAACATAATGTTTGTTACATTATTAGATATTATTGAATCATAATAAATGCATTTGCGTGCAATACATTTTTTATTTCATGTTAATATGGAAAAAAAGAAGACATTTAGTAAGAAAAGAAAAAGTACTTTATTCATGGATATTATTTCCAAACATCCTCGGTATCTGAGCCAAGGATGTCGTTGTGGCTTGTGCAGCCCTTTGAGACACTCGTGATTTAGGGCTATATAAGTAAACTTTGATTGATTGATTGATTGATGTTGAATTGAGAAAGGGTATCATGGATTTCCTGGAATTTGGGGAAAACCGGGAATTTTTCCAGTTTAAAACAACAATTTAGTTTTTTGTCCTGATTAGGAGGAATGTTTTGACAGTGGAACGGTTGAAATGCGTTGAAAAATGTGGAATGAGTATTCACGCAGAAAAAAAGGCGTAAATAAAGTTTTAGTAATCCAGAAATTCTGGAAAATCATGGAATTGTTTTTAACTTGGACAAAAACAAACTTTAATTTATCAGGATGGTGGATTGTGTTGAAGATTGAATGGTTTGAATCAGTCGAAAAATGTGGAAATGGTGAAAGTTTGAAAAACGGCAAATTCATTTTGAATGTGAAAAATGTCCCGGAAAAAATGGAATTCTTGGAAATCTGGAAAAAATTTTGAACTTGGAAAACAAGTAGTTGAAATTTCCAGAATGGGGGAATGTGTTGAAGGTAGAATGGTTTGAAGTGGTAGAAAAATGTGGAAATGATGGAAGTTTGAAAAATGGCCAATTCATTTTAAATGGGAAAACGTCCCGGAAAACCTGGAATTTTGTGAAATCCGGAAAAAAATTTGAACTAGCAAAACAAGTAGTTTAAATTTCCAGGATGGTGGAATGTGTTGAAGGTAGAATGGTTTCAATCGTTAGAAACATGTGGAAATGGTGGAAGTTGGAATAATGGCCAATTCATCTTGAATGGGAAAAATATCCCTGAAACCCTGGAATTCTGGAAAATCTGGGAATTTTTTGGAACTTGGAAAACAAGTAGTTGAAATTTCCAGGATGGGGGAATGTGTTGAAGGTAGAATGGTTTGAATCGGTAGAAAAAATGTGGAAATTTGAAAAATGGCCGATTCATTTGAATGGGGAAAATGTCCCTGAAAACCATGAAATCTGGGAATTTGGGGAATTTGTCAAGGGGAAGCCCGCGTTTCCTGAATAGGCTGAACAGTTTTAAGTTGGAACAGTGTGAATCGGGTGACAAATTTGGACGGTAGATCGCACCAAAATCTGGAGAAGAAGAAGTGGAAGAAGCTTAATAAATAGATTAATTTTGATGTAGTAAACCATATAGATAGACAAATAGATAGATAGTACATTATTTATTCCTTCAGAAGAGTTCCTTCAGGAAAATTAAATATATGTGAAAGCCTTAGAGCATTCACACAATTATGCATGCATGTGTGTGATTTCAAACTGAATTGTGTTAAAAAAAAGATCATGTGTTAGCCTGTAAAGGACACAGAAAATGTAAAAATATGTAAAAAAACAACAACCCACAACTCAAAACTATGCATGCATTTCTGGGATTTCAAATGATTTCCGTTTTAGAAAATCATGTGAGGTCCTTTAAAGGAGACTGAAATTGTACAAAAAATGAGTTGAAAAAGAAGATAACCTCAGCATAACACAGTTCAGCAAGGCCACATCTCACACAGCACCAACCCTGCCCAAAAGGACAACCCAGATCCGGAGTCAACAGCACCATTCCCAAAAGCTGAAACAGGTATTTTAGGATGCAACAAAAAAAAAAAAAAGCCGGCAAAGGAGTATTCAAGCGAGGGTTGTCCTGATACCAATATTTTGGTACCGGTACTAAAATTATCTCAATACTTTTCGGTACTTTTCTAAATAAAGGGCACCACAAATAATTGCATTGTTGGCTTTATTTTAACAAAAAAAATCTTACGGTACATTAAACATATGTTCATTATTGCAAGTTTGTCCTTACATTCTAGACAACTTGTCTTTTATTAGTAAGTAAACAAAGAAAGACTCCTAATTAGTCGACTGACATATGCAGTTTCATATTGTGTGATTTCTCATTATATTATTTTGTCAAAATTATTGGGGACACGCAGTGGAAAATTGATTGATTATTTACTGGTATTATTTGCTCACTTTCTCTTTTAACAGGTTCTATTTACACTTCTGTTAAAATGTAATAATCACTTTTTCTTCTGTTGTTTGATACTTTACATTAGTTTTGGGCGATACCACAAATTTGGGTATCAATCCGATACATAGTAGTTACAGGATTATACATTGGTCATATTCAAAGTCCTCATTTGTCCAGGGACATATTCCCCGAGTTTATAAAGATGATATACATTTAAAAAAACGAAAGAAAATGTTGTGATGCCAAAAAATATTGACGTAATCATAGTAGTATCACCTTGATACGCTACTGCACTTGGATGTTAGGTGTAGATCCACCAATGCCGTTTGTTTACATTTTGACACCTGTGAGCAACGGTGTGTAGTTAAACATGTTTAGCTATTCCTCGTCCTGCAGGGATGATACTTGTAAGAAACGTACTTTATTTGTCGCCATGGAGGCGAGGATTAGTGATTTAGAAGTAGCTAAAATACTACCAACTGGGGCTGGACTTTAGCAGCTAGCTAGCTATCAATGTGTTAAAGCACCTCTTCTTGAGGGCGTTTCAGTGTTATAGCTTCACCTTTTTTGTTAGTTTTTAGGCCAAAATGCGTCCGTTCTCCCTTTTCTGTCTACACACATTGACTGCTTGTAAGTACTCAGTGATTGTGCGCAGCCGAACATGCTCCTCTGCTCGTAAACCAGCAATGACACGACGTGACAACGATGGGGACGCGGGGGGGGGGGGAGACTGGTACTTTTCAGAGGCGGTATAGTACCGAATATGATTCATTGGTATCATGGTACTGTACTATACTGGTATACCGTACAACCCTAATTCAAGCCCAAAAAAAGTATTTTTTATAATGTTCAGAATGAACTGCTAGAGTACTAGTAACACAAATGTGTGCAAAATATAATAATCTAAACTAAGCCCCAGGACTCTTACTACTCCTACTTTAAATATGCTGGTCAGCTTGCTGATAGTTTTGATTGCATAAACTGAATAGCTATTACTCATCAGGAACACCAAAGGAACATGTGTGTCTGATAAAAAAAAGTATCGGTGAGCGTAAGTGCTTAGATTATCATCATGTTTCCTGCATGGCTGCCGAAAGTCTATTTTTTTCCAATTCAGACTGTGCAAGGGTTGACGAGTGCAAGCGGAGAAAAAAACAAACAAAACAGTCTCTAGTGTCTTCCGGCGTCTTTGGCTAAATCTGCGTCTCTTGAATCTTGCATTTCTGGGTCTTGAGTGGCAAGCCTTTTAGTGGAGGATGCCTCTGCCCTCCGGCTAGTTGGGCGTGCTTCAAAGCCGTAATACGGCACAATGGCCTCTTGTTGTCAGGTGATTAGGCAGACCGTTGTGTTGTCTGGCAGCAATTTCAAACAACAATACATGTCAGAGCCTGACTGACAGCAGGTTTTGTCTTCTAGACCTTTTCAACACTGTCAGGATGTCACTGTGTTGATTCGGGGATCTGCCTCAAGCGCCGCGTTTTTTGAGGAAAGTCAGCCTTTGTCATGGAGAAAAAACAAAAACGTTAGATTTGTCTCCTACTGAACAAAGTATGTCTGTACGCTCACGTTAGAGTTAATCTTGTGAGAACATAGACATCCAAAATAAACAAGTAGATAAGTTGCTATCTCACACGTAGGCAGCTTTGCAACATCCTGACAACTTTCACACGTTCTGGCTGCGACTGACCCATCTTTTCTTCAGTTCCCACTTCATCTTGTCACTGGGACAAGTAGCTCACCCATCGTCCTGAGGGAGAGTAGCTTCTTTGTTTTTTAACAGGACGCTCTCTTACCATGGCTTTCTACTGGATGCAGATAGACGGCTGTCATCCACCAATCCCCACCGGCGGTCTGATGCATCTGACTTTTCCGAGATTTTGCCAATGCGCTCTTAATCACCTGACTAGGGGAATTGTAGTAAAGCAAACCACAAACAGTTTATTCTGTCCTTTCATAGGAGCAGAAGTAAATCAATCAATCAATCAATGTTTACTTATATAGCCCTAAATCACTAGTGTCTCAAAGGGCTGCACAAACCACAACACAAACCACTACGACATCCTCGGTAGGCCCACATAAGGGCAAGGAAAACTCACACCCAGTGGGATGTCGGTGACAATGATGACCCAGTGGGACGTCGGTGACAATGATGACTATGAGAACCTTGGAGAGGACCAAAGCAATGGATGTCGAGCCGGTCTAACATGATACTGTGAAAATTCAATCCATAATGGATCCAGCACAGCTGCGAGAGTCCAGTCCAAAGCGGATCCAACACATCAGTGAGAGTCCCGTTCACAGCAGAGCCAGCAGGAAACCATCCCAAGCGGAGGCAGATCAGCAGCGCAGGGATGTCCCAAGCCGATACACAGGCAAGCGGTCCATTTTGGGCCCCGACTCTGGACGAGCGGTTCATCCTGGGTCCCGACTCTGGACAGCCACTACTTCATCCATGGCCATTGGAGAAAAAAACAAGAAACGGCAGATTAACTGGTCTAAAAAGGGAGTATATTTAAAGGCTAGAGTATACAAATGAGTTTTAAGGTGTAACTCAGTCGTTCCATTTGAAATACATCATGGCTGCTGAACAGCAACACTGCAGAACGTCTCGAACTTTGCCGGCCATCAATACCTGCGGGCGGGCTCTGCAATGGCACTGACTTGACTTGAATCGTGGAAAAGACGACAGTTTTACTTTGTAGTACAACAGCTTATTTTTTTTCTTTATGTGTAGCAAGCAACAACACAACAGTAACATCATTCCTGGGGAACTTTGCACACACACACACACACACACACACACACACACACAAGAAATGCAAAAATGTGTGTTTACCTTTTTGAGACTTGCAAAAAATGCCTACCTCTTTAGGACCATACTTTTCTAGATATATGTGTATTTCCAACATTAATAATATATACATACTGGGCAAATATAAAAAAAGTAAGCTTTTACTAATTTAAATTTTTTTTCTGAAGGTTTTGTTTGTAACTGTTTTTGAATTTGTATTATTTACTTCAAGTTATTACAGTATGTCTCTATATACATATTTTGTTTTTATTATTTTTGGCCATTTCAATTTCTTACACACGCTTGTTAATACATATGTTGACCAGAGGGGGAGCGTTTCAAAATTTTTACACACACTTGTTATTTCATATGTTGACCAGAGGGGGGCACTTTTAAAACCGATACAAAGTCAATTTTAAAAATCCCTTCTTGGGACCACCCTAATGTTGATAGATTTCACCACCAGGGGTGCAAATGAGACATTCTCAATTAGATGCAATGGTTTTCAGTATTGGGACCATGATTTATGTCCTAATTTGTTCACCGGTCCTCATATGGACAGTACTTTTCCTTGTTGATGTTTCAAGAAGGGGAAAAATGCAAGAACACACACACACACACACACACACACACACACACACTTAAGCAACACAATCAAACACACACCTCATTCAATTCTTGCTAACCACTTTCCTGCTTCCACAGCCCCTACATCAGTTGGTATTTGACATATGCCTGTCCTCCATAATCAGCATTTTATCATCCATTTGTGTTGACAAGGTGAAATTATGTTTGACAAATTGACTTTGGGTCCGTCCTTGCCCATTAGTGTCACAAGGGTAGCGGGGGTGTCGCAGCTTACTGCGGGGTTAGTTCCCCCAGTATGCAGACGGCACACTCCGGACAGGACGTGCAGGAAAGAACATGGTTTATGTGACGCTTAACTGG